>NC_056745.1:1539497875-1539695649 GCF_019279795.1 Protopterus annectens | reverse complement strand
GTTCCCTGTGGCTATATGACATTTGGGTTCGCGGCCCTGCTAGCCACACCCTGGACACACACCCATTGCATCATACATGGTACATGTGCTCAACAGCCGGTACTACCAACATCTGCTGACGGGGGTAGTTAATGGCATGGCACCCCGGCAGACGGACAGTATACATGACTATGCTGACACATATCACAATGCACTTCCGCTACATGTACGCACTGGTAGGGACCATGCTATTCCACACAGAGACATGGTGGTACTGGCCTTTTCACAGACGCCACGGTGGTATGCATGTTCCATGCACATGTGCTGTATGGGTGCATGTGCAGGCTTTTGCATGGTGGGTATGTTCAAATGTGTGTGGTGCATCACTTGACAGTCATGGTGTGTCCTCGTGGTCCATCACATACTCCACAGCTAGCTACCTACACATGACCACCATACTTTGCAGTGTGGGCCCTCACGCAGTGTGGTGGTATGTCTGTGTTGTTTGGCTACATCCACATTCAATGTAGCATACGACAGTCACCCAGGCATTGCCGACAGAGATGGTGTTGGCAACATGCCAGCCAATGGGATACCTACCATTAATATACACTCTCACTCACTACAGGGTTCCAATCCATACATGGACATCGCATTGTCCCTGTGGACACATATATGGTACTGCCATGCACACATTATGTCCTAGGACACTGTCCCAATGTCACCTCCAATCTCCATAGCTGTTATATCCTGCCAAACTGGTTGTTATGTGTCTCTGCAGCATCCCATTGAATTAACTGCTAGCCCATTCATGGACGTTGTGTACCTTGACCACCACACCACCGCATCTATCACACTACACATGGGTGGTAGTGCATTGCACGTGGGACTGCATTCATACAGACATGACTGCACCATTCGGTATGGCACTGGGGCACATCCTCACATACATGCTTCACACACTCATTGACGACTTCCATGCCTTTACTGGCACCCTTGTTGGGCGTCTGTGTGCCACAGCACACCACATCCACATGATGACCACCTGTCATACCATTGCATGGGTGGTTGGTGTGGTACAGAGGGTAACAGATCAGACATTATCCCCACATTGCCCTTCAGCACCATTCCACATTCTGGTATTGGCAATGTACACATCCACCATCACATCATACCCTGTGTCTCAGGATGTTAGGCTATGTGACTCCTGGACAGGTCACACAGTGGTGCAAGCATATCATGCTACCTACGACATGTAAGGTACATGTGGCATTACACAGTCCTCAGTCATGTGTCCCCTCATGTTCACTATTTGCTTACATACACAACATGCTGTCACGGAGTAATGTCCATGTCTACATGTCCCACATCTACATACCTGGCAGCATTCTAGCTCCACCAGCTCATACTGCTAACAACCATACAGGTGTCGGTGTGGCAGATATATCGTGTAGATGTAATTGCGTCAGATACATCACACATGGTGCATACACATCACCTTTGCATAGCGACAGTCATCCACTGGGTATCACGTGGATACTGTCCCTATACATGCATATCACATTGTACATGGTTGCTGTACACACACATGCCCCACATGGTGCTGTGGTTGCCATATTCCACTGTGGCGTGGGTACACATCTGCAGGGCCACACATATCTGGACTATGTGTGTTGCTGGGACATTGGTAGCCTTTGTACTTGTGCCATACACACATCTACACACGGGCAGGGTTACTATAACACATTCGTGGTGTGCCTTCCACAATGGCTACAACTTTCCATGTCACAATATAGTCATGCCACGATGTATACCAGGCTCAGACAGTTTATATATGCAGATGACAGACAGGGAACACATCTGTACTCATCTGCATACCACTTACACAGGGGTGTCATGTACTCTGCCATGGGCCATGTCCTCCGCATTACTGATGCATGTAGTACTCCTACATGGCGTTTGCAGTGGGCAGGGTGAATGAAGCACTCATGCATATGTGCACACAAGCCACATTGCTTAGCCTGGGCTTCTGTTTACCTACACAGACTAGACACACACCATGCTGTAGAACATAGGTCCTGTGCACATCCCACAGTGACACACTGTGGCACTGGTCATGTGATAGCTCCCTTGCTGATAGGGTGACACATACACATGGGACCACCACAACAGCAGTACTGTGTAGACATGCAGTTGACATCCACCTTTGCTGTTCAGTGGACAGTACCATGGGGGGTGACACGACTGTGTACATTGCACATGTGTTTACACATGGACCTGCCAGACATCATTGTTGCACACATTGCACCTGCTACAGATAGCTTGGACATGGTTACTTGATGTTCCTTCCATTTTGGGTGGCTATTCTGCTACTACTCTGTCCCATATCTGCAGGCCATACATATCCTGTTAATGTACATAACACTAGGCCATACCTCCATCATGCATGCTATGCCTGTGATACTGTGTATAATGTCTGAACGTATCCATCATGATAGCTTTACATTATACATACTTGACATGGTCACCCCTACTGCGAGGCATACGTGCACGTCGTGCACACATTACGTATGACATTGACAATATCTGCCCATACACATGTGTGCTGTGACACTATACATACATATCTTATCCCCTGCTGTGGCACTTCATTGTTGGACATCCACTGCCAGCATCAGCGTGGGTGGTGGCATTGTTCTGTGTTTTAAATCACTATGGCACCCCTTGGGTTATCCCAGCTGTGTACATGATGTCCCACTGCTGTGCACACGGTGTCCACAGTGGTTGGTATACTCAGCAGGTTAACCCTACATAACCACCTTTCACCACTCCCTGCTTTATAGACAGGTATCTTTACTGACAAACACCGTTCACATACAGTGCCGATTCGTCATACATATCATGCGTTACACACCAGTACATCTCGTGGGTTCTACATACCTTTCCTGTATTGCTTTCCGTATTCCGTTTGAGTCTCGCTACTGACAAGTGATCGGCTCTTGTAGGAATAACATCTTTGTTCGGTATGAACATACAGTTTGACTATCCTGGGAGTCTTCCTTATATCCGTCGTCACCTGCGGCATGTGGGTTCATCACACCAATAGCTGTTCCTCGGTGTGTACTTATGCACATATCACCTGTGCATCTCCTCCATTCGTACGGTACTCGTCGGAACTAGGGCATGGTTCATTCATTGTCTGGGCGTTGGTTATCTGCACTACCTTCGTGGGGATGGTATGTATTGTGTTATATTATGTGTGACTACAACCGCTATGTGTGGCGTCAGGTACATTTCGCTGTGGTGTTAGCCATGGATTGTGTGTGTTGGGTATGGTATTATGTTCCACATGTGGGTGTCCGTGTCCTGCCGGCGTCTGTCGATGGTGTTTTGCATTCTGATGTGTAACATAGCTCTTGTATTCCTGTACACAACAGGTGCAGGTATGCATCCGCTGCTGATAGTGGTTCCCACGCGAGATGTTGCGGGTATGCCGCTGTCATTTACTGCCTGTATGTTTTTGCTGCTATTTCGGATTGTATCCCTTTGATATGTGCGATGGGGTATATCGGCGGCTGTGGGTGACGGGTACGGGTTGTGGGCCTTGCATTTGTACATACACGGTATGCTTCTGTGTGTGCTCCATCCCTGCCTGGGGAGCTGCAAGTTACCTGTCTGTTGTTCTAGGAGTGTAGGTTTTGTTGATGTCGTCTGCTGTCGGTACCGCCTGCTTGTGTGCTTCCTGCATGTATTCCTCCGTCACATCGGTAGTATATCTGCAGCTGTTCGTATGTGCCGACTATCCCTTGGCATTTTGTCACGGATATTTACGGTCATTGTGGTCCTGTAGTTGGGACGGCCTGTATGCTACAGGTTGCCACCTATTCGGGTGGCGATTGCTTGTTTAACACTCGTAGAACACACAGCGGTGTTTACGGGACGATACGTGTCCACAATCGGTGCCGGGGTAGCACATGCGTATTTCCGTGGTACATAACTATTGCTGCGTAACGTTGCCGATATATCGTATTGGAATTAACATGTCGGCGCCATACATACGGTGATGGTTTGTACATGCGTCCTTTGCATCTCATGTTGGCTATACTCCTGTGGTACATTCTGGGACATTTTCGATTTGCATCATTTTACGTCGCCACACGCCTAGCCAGTGAGGAGCTCTCAGTACTACTTTGTGGGTACTGCTATACATACGCCTGTGGTTCCTATACTGTATGCCTACACATGTTATTCCACTCCGCCTGTCACATGTCACCTACATACACATTTTACAGTGTCACACACATTACACTGGCACAGCGGAACACACGACACCCTCACCTCACACATACACATACTGCCGCTTTCGCAGGGATGGTTGCACACAGTACCTACGTTGACCACATCGCCGGCGGCGGTGTCTACCTCCGCCCTCATATCCTAAGAATATTACGCACATGTCCTGTTACTGTATCGTGGCCTGGCGATCATCCCGAATGGCGAATATGCATTTAGGTGGGTTGACCTTTCCATGGGTGGCGTTCCCTGCTCTGTCCACCCTCCCGGATAGTCGGGTTGTCGTTCAGTATGTTTACTATGTTGAGAGTTCACATCTTACTTCTCTGTAACCTTGCATCCCTGTGATTCCCTGTTTAACTTGTTCTACTTTATATCTGTGTATGTGTACATATATTTCTACGTGTGTAATGATATCTATCTCCATATTTGTGTATGCACATATGTACATATGTAGACACCTTGCGTAAGCGTGGCAGCATACGGCTACCGTCTGCTGTCGGACCAGCGCGTTGAGGTGTTGGCGTTCCATGCTCCGCTGGCTGTTGGTTGTGCAGTGTTTGGGTGCTACCTATGTTGGAGTCACACATGGGACCCATACAGTACACATTACGGGCGGACATGTTTGTGTGCCGTCCATTTCACTGTGTGTGCAGGTAGGGAGGTGTCAGTCCATGGGGCCTATGCTGTCAGAGTATGTGCTATACGTTCCCTCTTTGCCAAGGCATAGGCATATTGGGTACGCCTCCGTCTGCCTACTGGGGCTGGCACAGTGTGTTCATGGCGCTGAACGCCCTGTGCCTGTGCTTGCCTTGGCAGTTGTGGTGGGCTTGGTGGCCCTACACCATTATGTCCCTGCAGTAGCTGTTTCCGCAGGATCATATTATGTAGCAGAGCACATACTATGAATATGTGGGCACATGTGCCTGGAGAGTACTGCAAGGCTCCACCGGATGTATCCAAGCACCGGAACCGTGATTTCAACATCCCAAACACACGCTCTATGATTATTCTGGTTTGTGCGTGTGCCTCATTATGGCGTTCTTGCATGTGTGTGTGTGCATTTCTGATGGGTGTCATCATCCACGGCTCCAATGCGTAGCCAGCATCCCCCACAAGGTGACCTTGTGTGATGTCCCCCCTGGCGAATACCTGATACAGCTGTGAGGCATGCCAGATATGGGAGTCGTGGTAGATTCCAGGGCTGCCAGCACACACATCCATGATAATGCCCTGCGCATTGCACACGACCTGGCAATTGATGGAGGGCAATCCCTTGCGGTTTATGTAGCATCTATCCTGCTCACCGGGTGGTGACTTGATTTCTATGTGCGTACAGTCTATCGCACCCAGTACCTCCGGGTATTGTGCCACACGGTGGAAGTGGGGCATATTGCTAGCCAACTCCTCCTGAGATCTGGGGAAGTATATATACTCATGGGCATGTCATAACATGGCATCCAGAAACTGGTGTAGTACCTTGGATGCTGATGCCTGTGAGATGCCCATTATATCCCCAGTTGGCCTTTGAAAGGTACCTGTTGCCAGTATTCGCAAGCTTACAGATACCTTTGTGTCCACTGGGATGGGCTCCCCTCTGTTGTCTCTTGTTCTCAGGCTTGGCCGGCACAGCTCCACTATTTGCTGTAACGTGTCCCTGTCCACCCTGTAACGCTCTACTATCTCCAGGTCTTGCAGCCCCTGGTAGGTCACCCTTGGTCTGAACACTCTCCTTCTCCTCTGAGGCCTCCGGTAGTTGTCGGCACCCTCCTCCGCAACTCCGCCTGTCTCTAACACATGCCGATGCATCACGGCCACGGCAGCACCCAACATATACATTTTAAAAGTTCCCCGTGTGTTTACACCATAAGGCGCAGTGTTTGGGAATTCGCGCTGTGTGTTGTGTGCATTCCCACTTTATAGTGTTGTGCTGTACACCCGGTGATGTCCTTGGGTGTGTCTCTGCTGCCGTATCTGTGGGTTATCTTCCATGTTTTACCGTTGGCACTGCAATGCTGTTGCCTTTGGTGTTACATTACACTTGCCTACATTGGTTTAGCTTTCCACCTTACTTTACTGTTTCTGCACGTTGCACCTACTATTTACGGGAGTGCATCCTGCAGGCACATGGCATCTCATGCATTTTGTCTGCCGCCGCCGTTATGCTAACTCTCTCCTTGGCTGTGCTGTATCAGTTCTTCGCTCTTTGCATTTCTGCAACATCCACTACTTTCTTTGCATTCATATTCCTCCCCTTTCCCGTTTTGCAGGTTTCTGCATGCAGAGTTGTCAGCTGCCGCCGATTGCCCTTCGTCGGTTGATTGGTGTTAATTGCTCATTACGACTCCAATTACACTGCTTCCGCATTTCCTCATATTCTCCGCATCACCTTCCTGTATCCATGGTTGTTGACGAGGCGGCCGTCACATGACTGGTTTGGGGAACGTAGTCATCCTCGTGCACATGCATCTGTGCACGCATTGTATACTCTCAGCGCATCTATTTCCTCACACGCCGGTCCTGACGCTGTGATGTGCATTGTACAGCCCAGGTTTGCTGGGCTCCAATGTGCTTCCTCCTGCAGTGGCACACCCCTCTGCGATTGACAGGTATTCCCTCTAGGCTACCTCGGTGTTTTACCGCTGCGCCGTTTGGTGCAGCCTTACGCCGGCGGGGGTTTTGCGATTCAGTATTATCTGCCTCATTTGCATGGCATTGACTACTAATACATGGTTACGGCGCCAGACACCGACGCCACTCCTTGGCAACCCTTGGGCTGTGGTTGTGGCTTTCCATTCATACTATGGTGTATTGTGGCTGTGATACTGATGTGCCTTATACAGCTCTTTTATGGCATTGTCATATCACTTCATTGCTCCTCACCTTCCCCGGACATGTCCTGGGGTTCTGCTGTGCTTTTTGCGTACATAACATTTATGTCGTTATTTACATTTTCTGCATGTTTTCTTTTGACATTCTCGGTTTCTTTCCACATTGCCATGTTGCACCACTATGACACATGACGTTGGCAGCCTTCCGTTACTCCTATGTCATGTTTGGATATATGTAAACCGTTTTTTTTTGGTTTACATTGCCGTGCTGTTATGCTACGCCTGCGCCACTTCGTGAATCGCTACTTGCCTTCATTTGCATGGTGCAACACCGCACATGGGGTATTTAACATACCTACGCCAGAGGCGGCGCAACTCCGGCGTACGCCGCTGATGCACGTGGGTTTGGATCGTACCTGAATTGCTCGGCGGCCATGTCTGGCATTGTGGCGCCTACGCCATGCGTGCGCCTGGCGCAAGGTTCATGAATCCCGGGGTATGTTTAAATTATCATTTTAGGCCATTGAAACTGGTTGGTTTAAACCTTCCCAATATAGAAACTTATACAAAAGCAGTAATTTTGAAAACTAATTTTAATTGGTCAGATATTTAGCAAACTGGAATAACTTGCATTATCATTTGCTCAATTCAAACAAGTTAAAATTTTCAGATGCAATGAATATTATATCATTTAACCCTTTTTGGATTTATATAAGTTCAGTTTTAAAAAACATTAAGGAAAATAATATTGATACATTCAAATTACAGATTTTGGTTTGAATCTCTTATTCCATTTTCTTTAACAAAAATTTTAATAATAAATTACCAAATCATAATCTTAAAACCTGGAAAAGTCATCAAGTTTTTTGTTGGTACCAATGTTTTCATGTAAATATGGTAAAATCTATAAACTCTTTATCTTCAGAATTTAACATTAAAACTAATGATACAGTTTTATATACATTTAATTTTAGCATCAATTCAGACAAAATTTTCTCTCTTATTTAATGTATGTTGTATTGAGATTCCAGAATGGATTAAAATGCCAAATTATATTATTTACTAGCATGAAAAAAATGATAATTTAATTTCTTAATTACATTCAATACTAACTAAAGATATTTACAATTTAAATGAGAAATTTTGCAATTTCTTTACTAAAGAGTATCATATAGACTTAACAGAACAAAATAAAATACACATTCTTTCATCTATTAAAAGCACATCCTGGACATTATATTGGAGTTTATTTACTTGAAGAAAAATGTTTTATTTAGATATTTCTAGACTCCTGTAAGGGTAATGACAATGAAAAAGGAAAGTATTTCTGAATGTTGGAGGTGTAAAAAATTAATTTAAGCTAACTGGTCACATATGTTTTATTATGATTGTTCTATAGTTTATAAATTTTGGGAAAAGGTACATGATTTTTTTCAAAGCTTTATGGAATGATACCTTTACTTTAACAAAAATATGGTTTTGTTTAATGTTTTAGAAATAAAAATGTCAAGAAAAGGCTTTTCTTATTTATCACGGACAATACTTGCTGTGGCCAGGAAAACTATTACAAGAATTTGGAAGAATACTACAGAATCAAAATGTTCTTATCCTTCTGAAAGACATGGCAATCAAAGAAATATCGATAAAAGAAAATAGGATTTTTCCTAACAAGCTCAAGAATAATACTTGGCTGAATGTATTAGCCTTCACTGAAACTGTGTCATCTTAATTTTAACTAATTTAAAATTTCCTTATCATTTTTTGTATGTCTTGTTTGTTAATTTGATCTGAGACATTTTGTATAAAATATAAATAGTTGTTTGTTAATTTGCTTTGAAATAATGTTTTACACTTTGTATCCATTTAAAAATTTGAATAAAATATTTTTAAAAAGTTGTGTTCATTATAAACTATATGGCTTGTTAGCACAATTAACGTATTCTTTATTGGAATTACATCTTGGCATTATATTGCTCTTTCAAGATTTCAGTGGACTCATCAGCAGATGACTCAAGCTGCTTAGTGTAATGGTACAGAAGTCCAGACACAAGTTTCATTTGATAATTGGCTGTGTCTAAGGCACTATCCACATCAGTTTTCCATAGCCTGATTATTATTTTGCAATAATTGCCTTCACTTGGATAAGGCTCAGCATTGATGGGGTGCCCCTTGCAGTCTGTCTAATCAAAACCATCGGTAGGTAGGCTATTTGGTCCCCCCAATCCCTACTCTGGTGCTGTCTCAACTCTAAATGGAGGTGAAAAACAAAGGTAAAAAGGCAATCTCAAAGTTGAGAACAAAAATAAAATCTAATTTCAGCAACTGTGTACCTCACAAGTGCAAGAAATCTGGACAAAGCCTAAAATAATATGGATATAAAGGCTGAAAAATAGAGACAGATTTTACAGATTGCTCTTGTAAATTGAAAAAATTGCCAGAATAACAGGATTTGTGTTAGAATGGATTTTCTGAAGGTAATAATGTCTAAAACTTAAACATTTGTCATGATTTAGTGACTTCAATCCTTATTGCTTTGCTGGAAAACAATACATTTTATGAGGAACATGCTAAAATGTTGAGACATAAATTGGAACATTTTGTGAATATCGGGAGAGTTGAAAGTTAAGAATCTGCTGATCATGTCCCCTAAGACATGTTGTCCCACTTTAGCTGCACCTTTGCTTCTGATCCTTAACAAGATCTTCACCACATACTCTGAAACCATCATTCCAGGGATGACATGCTATTTCACATTTAGTATACACTCTCATTCATATTACTTTACAGAGCAGCTGAAGGAAGTGATCAGCCTTGTGATGCATCACAGCTCTCCCATAACATAATCTTTTTAATACCATTACAAAAAGTGTCAGAGTTTTAGCAACATATGAAGCGTTTAGCGGCTTATAATTTTAAAATTTTATTCTCTCTCTTTTTCAGATGTGACTTACTTTGGCAGTGGCTTATGTTTGTATCCTTCACTGGTGTAACAACATTTGCCATGTTATTCATTCTTTAAATGTAATCTAAACTTCAATACAAGGCTTGCATAATTGTTTAATGTTTATCCTCTGTGTCAAATCATTTGAAAATCAAATAGCTGCATGATTATACAAATGCTAGCACATACTGTAAAGGATGTTATAGCAAAGATGGTTTCACTCACAAAACTACTTTACTGAAAGGGCATTTATATTATGCTGTCGAAACCCAAACTGTCAACAGCGTAATAATCAACAAGAAAATGTCGAAACCCCCAAACATCGAACACACACAAAAAAAAAAACACACAAACACAACACAATTTGCTCTATGCAGGGGGGCAAGCCCCCCTGAACTCCCACACCTCCCGCTACTTAAATATACCCACTCTGTGATCGCACTACATTGCAGTAAACAGAAATCTCCCCTTACAGAGATTTCAGTTTACACATGCGATGACTTTCGCTTTCGACATTTTGGTGCCGACAATATCAGCTTCGATATTGTCTGCCTTTGAATGGGTGAAGTAGACCCACTGAAAGGATACAAGGCCTAAACAACATGTTCTACATGGACTGACAGAAAACCCTGTCACTGTACTCAGTATCCTCCATACTGCTAAGAGGTGACCTATGTATGGCATACAAGGCATCTTCTTACCCATTACTGATGGATTTATTGCAAATCAGCAATTCAAATGACATCAGAAATACTCAGTCTAGGGATATAAACCTCTTCTGCAACATCAACAAAATGATTTAGAAGGAAAGGTATATTTCATAGAGGATCCTACCACTATGGAACAGACTCCATATCCACATAAAACAAAGCTCATCTCTGACCATTTTCAAGGGCAACTTAGATCTATGGATGGGAAATATAAAATATACCCCAGGACTTTCCTTTGTATGACTAATGGACAGATGCAGCTCCTAAATGCTTTATCCCATGCATGGGTACCATCAAATTATCTATGGTATGATCCCAGTCCCATTACGGGTAATATGTAATTATCAACCATGGGATGGGTGAGGTCAAACTATAACACAATGGAATAGTTCATTTATTCAACGAAAAGGGAAACTGATTAGGCTTAAAATGGCACACAAGGGCAGCTAGCCTAGTACTTACCTGTGAACATATAAAGGACAATTTGAGTTAAATTTCTGCATCAGCTACATTGTACAGTGTTATATCTTAATATAAAACATCTAGCACCTTAAATGATTTAAAAGCTTTAATAAATAACTCAGATACCAAAGTAAAGCAACAGCACAACAGTATCATGCAAATGACTATGTAGCTTGGAAGCTTAAATTAAATGAAAGCTGGTACAAAACTGACTCTGCTGGATGGTAACCAGGTGAAGGCTGGTACATAACTGATTGTGCTGGATATTAACCAGGTGAAGGCTGGTACAAAACTGACTCTGCTTGATATTAACCAGGTGAAGGATGGTACAGAACTCATTGTGCTGGATATTAACCAGGTGAAGGATGGTACAGAACTGATTGTGCTGGATGTTAACCAGGTAAAGGCTGGTACAAAACTGACTCTGCTGGATATTAACTAGGTGAAGGATGGTACAGAACTGATTGTGCTGGATGTTAACCAGGTGAAGGCTGGTACAGAACTCACTGTGCTGAATATTAACCAGGTGAAGGATGGTACAGAACTGATTGTGCTGGATGTTAACCAGGTAAAGGCTGGTACAAAACTGACTCTGCTGGATATTAACTAGGTGAAGGATGGTACAGAACTGATTGTGCTGGATGTTAACCAGGTGAAGGCTGGTACAGAACTCACTGTGCTGAATATTAACCAGGTGAAGGATGGTACAGAACTGATTGTGCTGGATGTTAACCAGGTAAAGGCTGGTACAAAACTGACTCTGCTGGATATTAACCAGGTGAAGGATGGTACAGAACTGATTGTGCTGGATGTTAACTAGGTGAAGGCTGGTACAGAACTCATTGTGCTGAATATTAACCAGGTGAAGGCTGTTACAGAACTCATTGTGCTGGATGTTAACCAGGTGAAGGCTGGTACAGAACTGATTGTGTTGGATGTTAAGGTGAAGGTTGGTACAGAACTGACTGTGCTGGATGTTAACCAGGTGAAGGCTGGTACAGAACTGATTGTGCTGGATGTTAACCAGGTGAAGGCTGGTACAGAACTGTTTGCGCTGGATGCTAACCAGGTGAAAGCTGGTACAGAACTGATTGTGCTGGATGTTAACCAAGTGAAAGCTAGTACGGAACTGACTGTGAAGGATGTTACCCAAATGGCTGGTATAGAACTGACTGTGAAGGATGTTAATCAAGTAGAAGCTTTACTCCAAATAATTGGAACCAACTAGAAATTTCCACTGAATAAACAACATATAATAAGGGTGCTACAGTAGTAAAAAGCCCTCAGAAAGACAAATGTTTCACCTAATTCCAATTGCATTTAGAATTTTATTTCCAGAATTTCTTTTATTTGTAATATAACTACTGTTTTATTAGTTAACCCTGTTTAAAGACATTATACATCTTTACTAATGACTAGCTTGTTTTTTACTAAGCACACCCATTAATGAGATAAGTGAACTCATGCAGACCGGGACCCTTTTGTCTACTAAAAATAACTATTTGGGTAACAGAATCTCCAGAGCAAGCAATTTCATGGTATAAAAATCAGGTGCTTCACCTGACAAGTTGGATGTGCAGCAGTTACACAGAAGGATGTACTTTGTTACAAGCCTGTGATTGCTTTCATACCACACAGCAGAATGTCCCATTATTTTCTCTTTCCCAACACACTTACTGATGAAATGATGAATTGGTTTATCTTGTTTACAATCATCATCTGTTCCACAGCATTATTCTTCCTCTTTCCATACTGCTCATAATCATGATAAATATTCTTTACTCATTTTCTAAACTGTATTAATCTTACACTTCCCTTTAAACATATCTCTCAAATTGTGATGCTTTACTTTTGACTGGTGCTTCTCCCAACATCTTTCAGACTATCAATTGGTGTACAAGGAAATATTTTTCTTTAAATCATTTTTAATGAAATTGTACTCTTCCAAACTCTTCTTTCTCACTTAATTTCTTTGTGGTCTTATACCATTAGTATAACATCCTCATATGCTGACTTTCATTGAACCTGACACATTTAAAAACATTTGCCATCTGCCATTCCTATACCCATTTTTCATTATGCTCCCATGCCCTCCTTTCTTTTACCCATCTCTCCCACAGTTTATTGAAGTCTATTGCTTCTTCCTTCTCTCTCTAATTCCTGAATGTCTGCTTATTCTCCCTTGCTTTACACTCCCCCATCACTATCACAATCCTTCCTTTTATAGTTTCCTTTTCTTCACTATGTAATTTTTTTTGCTTACCAATCTGTCTTCCTTGCTATTCCACTATACACTAGCTAGAATTCTGCCATTAACTCATAACAGCCGAGTGACACTTCCAGGTGCTTTTACAGTTATATCTTACTGACAACTCCAGGCATCAAATATTACTTGTTTATATTTACATCAATAATTCCAAAACCATACAAGGTATTAAAATATTTCATCTTAAAGCCTACACAATGGCAAACTCAGCTGTATTTATATCTGTCCTCTGACTAGTACAGGTAAAGAGATATAACTTGTTGTTCATGTGACACCCCTGCATTGGCCCAGTAATCAAGGAGCCTCAATCCTCACCAGTGGTAACAGTGGGGAATGTATATATTTGGAGGATGACAAGTACACACACAGTAAGAGCACAAAGAGATCACAGTCAGTCTGGGGCTGGTTTCTCCCTCTTTTTCCAGATCCCCAATATGACTCGCCACTGACACAGCTATAGAGTTGAGTCCTTATCCAGGGTTCCAAGCCAGGTCCTCCAGCACTCTCTCTGTCCAACCAGTGCTTCATGCCCCTGCCCAAGTAGCTGTCACGAGATTTGATTTACACACACACACACACACACACACACACACACACACACACACACACACACACACACACACACACACACACACACACATGGGAAAGGCCAACACAGGTTTACTAGCTATGCCCCCTTCTGCTCAGACTATAAGGTTATCATTGCCACCAGAAACCCTTATCGGCTACTTTGAGGCCCTTAGCAAAGGGTGTCCAATTCCACTATGTAATGTTACTATTAATCCAAATGGAAGTCTGACCAAGAGCAAGGCTGTTTAGGAATGGCCTGTACAGTGTGGCCAAATAGATATGCAAGTACTCTAACAGCTTAACTATGTCTCACCGACCAGCCACAATTGAAAGAGTTAAATATATTTAATATTAAATAATAAAAGAACAAGAAAATAGTCAGTAATCAGTTACATCAGAGTTGAAAATCACAGGAAATATGTTAAGACAACATTGCAGGACAGTCTCAAATAAATATGAAAACATCTAAACTATACTTCACTATATTCCTTTCCAAATTTAAAAGTGTTACTATGCCCTATAAATTTACTTACAGCAAGGCAAGTGCAGAAGTGATGATGAGTGGATGTTCTTATTAGGTCCAAGACAAAATACAAAATGCTCAGTCTCTCTCTCAGAGAGTTCTTAAATTAATATAAAATATTACTGTTGGGTTAGATTGGATGACATCACTTTTTGTAACCTGACTTCCATTTCCAAGCTAAACTCCTTTTGTCAGAAACTAACAAAACTTAACATCTCTGTGTGAAAAAAACATGTCTCTGAGATATTTGCTCAGATCTGTGCAGCTGCTAGGAAGTCATAAAGCAATAAAACACTTCTGCATCTCCAACCTAGTGATTACTTCTCTTTCAAGACAATACAAAAAAATGTTTTACAAAATATGATAGCGGCTGGAACTGTGTTTGTTTTCTGTGCACTGCATGTTATTGTTTCACATAATACTACTGCTTTACTTAAGTGCATATTATCCTTTTTATAGATATTGCTAATTTTCTGCTGACATTTTGTGGCTGGAACTGTTTGTTTACTGAGTACTGCATGATATTGTTTCACCTACTACTGCTTTACTTAAGTGCATATTATCCTTGTCATAGATAGTGTTAATTATCTGCTGGCATTTAGTTCGACCTCCAAGGTCTAACACTGTCAGGAGCTGCACATGGATTTTTCAACTGAATCCGTGCATTCCCTTCTTATATTGGTTTTGTTTTCTGTACCAGTTAAGACCAGGGCGATATATGTATGAACCGAGTTACTTGGCTGCACATGATTTTACAGTTAGTGTTTCTATTTTTATTCTGCAGTCAATTTATATACTTTAGCTGTTTTTGTATTAACTGAAATTATTAGTTATCTGGTTTGTTCCCCACACCATACTTGAGAGCGTGGACACTCCAAAAACTATAAACTTAAGAAAACTTTTGGACTACTAGTTGATTACCTCCACAGCCTCTCTGCTTCTATCCAGGTGTTTACGACTGCTATCTTCAACTATACTCCATTGAATTTTGTCTTTTAATCCTTTCAGTAGCACTAGCTATTGCTTTGTTAAGCAAATGGGTATTTGTAGTGCCTTTTGGTTAAGCTCTGCATCGGTACTGACAGCTGCACTGTATTTCCCCGATGACTTCCACGTTGTTATTACCTTCTCTCTCTCTCTCTCTCTCTCTCTCCCCCTGCCATAGTGTTTAAATTAGGCTGCTTATTTTAGCTCCCCCCTCCCCATATTGTTAGTTACATTCCTCCTTACTTGTTAAAAGTCTATCTAGTAGAGTATCTCTCTAGTCTAAATTCTCCTAATTTCTGCCAGCTTCTTTTGACTTTTGCATTTCTCCTAATTTCTGCCTGTTCCTTTTGACTGTAGGACTCACTCATACTTTACTTACCTATCCTTCTGTTCTGACTCAGCCACTATATCACATATGAAATCCATCTAATTATAACTTCTGTTAAGCTCTTTGAATTATTATATTGGTTACTTACCCTATTGGGCTCCACTGATTGTTTTTGCAGCAGTTCAGCATTGATTGGCTCTGCCTGCTCCATTCGCCCTTTGGGCTCACTCCACTTCCCTACCCTGCCCCCAATTTTCACCCACCCCCACTACTTCCACATTTATTTATGACTAACTCCCCCCACTCCATCTTTGATCCAATCATGCACCACCTTTCCCACACACTCACAAACCTAAGTTAAAGTGATTAACTCCATCAATACAATGCCTATCACCAACACGGTTTCTTAGCTTAATACTGCCCATTGCACTCCTTAGCAGCCTTACTTACTATACAAAACTCCCTTACGCCTCTTACACCCTTCCACTACACTATGCCTCTAACTACCAATATACTACATCATCCTCCTTCTCCTCAATTACCCATGAACTCTACCCATCAAACATAGTCCTCTTATATAAACACAAAGTACTACCTATCATACTCTCTTCTAACTTACCATACCTTCCTTAACAAATACTCTACCTATCTCATCCCAAACTCCCCCTACACATTAGACTTTATCACCCTCATACTAGATCTCCCTATCTCTTTCTGGTGACATTCACCCCATCCCAGGCCCACCAACCACCCCTTTCATCTCCTCCCCCTCCATCATCCCCTCACATCCCCAAGAGCATTTGCATTACCACACTTAATGCCCAAAGTCTCCTTAATAAAATTCCTAACCTACATGCCTGGCTTACCCACAACCAGCCAGACATAGTTGCCATCTCAGAAACTTGGCTGAAACCACACATAAGAGATAATGAAATCCTGCCTCCTAGCTACCATATAGGCACATAGGTTCATAGGTAGGTACTAGGCTATTGGCCCTAGGGCCTATATAAGCCCAGCCAAAAAGTACCCTGGCTTTCGCCACCCAAGAAAATTATTTTCCTGTGCCCCTGTTGAGCAGAGCCACACAGGTGATCACTGGAGTGAATTTCCTGTTTCCCATCCAATCACCAAGATTTTTCTTGAAGAGTGCTAATGAAGAGCTTTATTTGATATAGATAGGTAGTTTTTCCAGAGTATGGGAAATGTCTGGGACAGGAATCTATCTCCCCAGCATGTTCTGTTTATTGTGGTGACAAGGTTTAGGTCCCTAGAGTGTGTAGCTCAGAGGGATTGGGATTTCTTTAAGTGGAGCGTGTCCAACAGCTCTGGGGTAAAGCTGGTGTTCTTTGAAACAGTCTGCGTAGGGAATCTATTTGAGGCCGGTAATACTCTTTGTGAGGTATTTCTGCAGCCTTTCCAGTTGTTGTAGATGTCTTGTGAGGTACATACCAAAAGAGGCATTGTACTCTATAATGGGTCTAATGAGTGATGAGTAGAGGGGAACAATGTCCTCTTTTTTTCTGGATGAGAAACATTTTGTGATGAAGTGTGTCACATAGAAGGATTTCCTTACTACTGTGGCGATGTGATTATCAAAGGAGAGACTACTGTCCACCTGTGTCCCAAGGTCTCTTATCACACTTTCAATGTTAAGTAGATAGACTACCATCTATGTGGTATCTCATGGGTACAGAGTTTTTATCAAAGGGGATGACAATGCACTTTTTGGCATTGATCTTGAGGCCATGGCTTTGGCAACAGGCATCTGTCTCCGTGAGGCCCTTTTGTAGGATGTCCACATCATTAGGAGTTTCGATTATGGCTCATAGATTGCAATCATCTGTGAACTTCATTAGCCAAAGACCTTCTGTGTTAGCCTGTACTTCAGTAAAGTAGATACCAAACAGGAAAGGACCCAGGACTGAACTCTGTGGTACTCCAATTGTTACTGGTCTGAAGTTGGATATAAAGTCTGTTACTTTCACAGTGTAGGTTCTGTCAGTGAGCCAGTTGGCATCCCATCTTATGACATAGAGATTTATACCTAGTTTAGTGAGTTTATATATAATTTCAAAGTGAGGGATGGTGTCAAAAGCCTTGGCGAGATCTAGATAGGCTGTGTGAACCACCTTACCCTCGTCTACAGCTTTGGTGACTGCTTCAAAGAAGTCTATCAGGTTTAGGAGACATTATCTGCCTTTTACAAACCTGAACTAGGTGGGGTCCAGAGTTTGGAGATTACCAATGTTTTTGTTTATAAGAGCCATGATGATATATTCCATGGCCTTGCAGACCAGGCTCATTAGGCTAATGGGACAGTAGTTCCCCGGGGTCTGTGGTGGCTCCCCCTTTGTGGGGTGGGATAACCATCAGTGTGCACCATTCAGTGGACACAAAGCCTGAGGTGAGGGTATGATTGAACATGGTACCTAGGTGGGGTGCCAGTTCATTCTACAGTTCACGTAGAATGCAGCCTGGGATGTTGTCAGGTCCCTTGGATGCTATGTTCTTGGCTTTGGAGAGTGTGGTTTTTACCTGTGCAGCCGTGATTACAGGAACTTTGCATTCTTCTGGTATAGAGATGGGCCCTTTAGGGGGTGAGAGGGGGGGTAAAGTTAGCACTGAACCTATCCACCAGGATGTTGGCAATTTCAGTTTGTTCTGTATATTTAGTGCCATTGTACTGTAACTCAGAGCAGATCTGAATGTTGCCATTGAGATTCTTGACCTAGCTATAGAATGCTTTGTGGTTGTCTTTAGAATAAGTGGTGATTTTGTTTTCATAACTAGCTTTGGAGGATTTTATGAGGGATCTCAGCTTCTTACTGAGGCTAACCAGGGAGTTCCTCCAATCATGGGATTTTACTCTTTTTTGCAACAGTTTCTTTCTTCTGTTGTAGAGTTTGTTTATGGCAGGGGACCACCAGATTGGCTTCCTTTTTTTTTGGAGGATAGCATCTTAGTTGTGTTAGAGATTGCATGATCCATGCACTCGTGTAAGTGCTTATAAAGTAAATGTGTGTAGGATTCAGCAGTCGTACCTCTATTGTCCGTCTGCATGGGTGTCGTGAAGTTTGCCAATTTTGTCTTAAGAAGTGTGAAGTTGGCTTTGGAGAAGTTTTTACGGAGGTTTTCCTAATGGGGTGTGGGGGTGGGATGTGAATGTCTAGGCTAATTAGTTTGTGGTCGGATCTGACCAACAAGGAATTGACCTCTGGTTTGGAACACTGGTCGCCCATGTTTGTAATGACCAGGCCTAGGATATTGCTGCCCCTGGTGGGGGCTGTGGATAAGTTGATCCAAGCACTGGAATTTATGAATTCCAGAAAACATTGAGCAAAAGAGTTGGTACATGAGTAGTTTTCACAGTTAATGGTGGGGTAGTTGAAATCGCCCATTATTAGGGTGTTGGGTTGTACCCTAATATTTTCCAGTGTATCAAGAAATGAGAAGTGGGAATCCTGGGGAATGGTGGGGGATCTGTAGCACATTACAGTTTAGAATGCAGTCTTGCCCAGAGTTAATTGCACTTGGATAATCTCGGATGCATTATGCTGAGCAGCTAGTCTGGAGGTGTGGATATCCTTAATGAATATGGACACGCCTCCACCTTTAGTGTTTCAGTCCAGATTAGGTGGCTGAAAGGTGTGGTATGAATTATAGCCTGGTAATGCAGGGGTGCTCTCTGGAGCCTTGAACCAGGTCTCTGTCACTGCACAGATGTGGATGTTCTCCATTTTAAGGAGTGCCTCTAGTGAATGCATTTTGAGGTTTAGACTTCTAGCATTGAGTAACATTACCATTAAATTTTGCTTGCTTGTACCTGTTAAGGTGGTGAATTTGTCATTTGAACCTTGCCTAAAAAAGGCACTATAGGGGTGGCAAGAGCCTTAGCCAGTATCTGGAATCCCAAGGGAGACTGGTGCAGGCCATCTCTGGAAAAGCATCGTGGTCTGTCGATCATGTCATCCCAGGCAGACAGATACTGGATCCCCTTAGAATGACACCAGAAGCTTAGCCAATTCTTGAAGTCAATCATTTTGTCCTTGTACTGTGGTATCATTCTGGGTAATGGCAGGATGCTACTCAGGGCTGGGTTATACCTGCCTGAGCTACAAGATCAGAGAGCTCCTCCATGTCTCTTTTCATGTAGTCCAGGGAGGTACATCTCAGATCATTCACACCAACATGGACAATGACAGAGTTATATTTGTACTTGTTGTAGAGTGACCTGAGTGCATGCATTATGTGGCGGATCCTGGCACCTGACAGAGAGCTGACAATAACTTTCTTCTTGTTTAGCCTAGTGAGTGGAACATCAGTGTGCCTGACTATAAAGTCACCTATGACTAGAGTGTTGGGTATGTTGTTATGCCTTGTGGGCTGTGGTTGAGTGGCACACTGAGTTTGTGGGCTAGGTGCCATTTGGTTTGTGTTGGGGGGGGTGGAGGTTGCTTACGTTTCTGCTTTGCAGGTCTCTGTTGCTTGAGCAGATTTTTATTGAGAGCCTCCACGAATGTAGGTGTGTGTTTCATGTTTCTATGTGTGTGTTTTGGTGGTGTAGGTTTTGAGGGATTATGTGATGAGTGTGGTGTGGTGCAAGTGTTTACCTTCTCCTCTTGACTGTCTAGCCCAGTCTTGGGTGAAGAGAGCTTTGCTTCCAGTTTGGCTATATAAGTGCATCTCTCACAGGTTGTAGTGTTGGGTGGTAGGAGGAGAGGGTTGTCTATGTACATGAGGCAACTGCTGCATTGCCCCAAGATGCCCAGATTAATCAGGTAGACAGGAGAAAACTCCGGGAGATGACCCTTAGACATGCCTGGATAGGTGTTTATTTATTAAGTACTAAAAACTGTTTGCCTCTAGACAAGTGAGGAAGGTTGAGTGCTGTAGTGATTTGCAGCTTATTTATTGCTTACAATGCATTCTGAACAAGTGCTGAGCTCAAAGAAAGAGATTCTAGTGCTAAAACTAAAAAAAAACTAGCTAGTTTTAAGGGAAAATTTGAAGATCAGACTTTATGATGCCGGGAATAGTTTAACCCTAGCTAAGTGGTGATGCATAAAGTGTATTTTTTTTAATATAACAGTAGCAAATGAGCAAACTGATTTAAACAAATTAACCAATTAACCAATAAAAAGCTAAAAATTGAGCCCCATTCCAGCAGTCTTAGATCAGACAAGTTCTAACTGCACACTCCTACCACTAGGGTGCAGGGGAACCTTCTCCAAAAATAGATGGTCTGGATTAGTGCTTAAGTTATACAAAGCTAGATTCAGCAGGGCTGAATTTAGTCTATGCTACAGCACACATGGCATATCAATTTCAGAAAGAAACAGTTCAAATAAGCAGGCACAATAAGCCTTTAACCAGAAACTCCCAGCTCAGAAGGGCAGAATCTACCTTCTCCTCCTACAAGAGTGCAGACCACACCTTCTTAATGTAAAATAACTGGCCCAAAGCCCAAGTGCCTAAACCAGAACTATACACGTTTAGAATAACAGACATGAAGCCTTCAATCAGCAACTCCCAACTTAGAAGGATGTAAGCTACCTGTCTTGCCACAACAGTGCAGACCACAAACCTTCTTAATGCAAAACAACTGGTCTGAAGCCCAAGTGCTTCAACCAAAGGCTTAGAATAACAGTTACAATTTAATCAGGCTACTAACAAGCAGTAATAAATGCAGCAAAATAAATGCAATTAAGTACTTTTAAGAATAAGCAGCAAAAGCAAAATAAAGTAATAAAGTAGGAAGAAACACAAATATAGTAAAAGCAGATGAATAAGGCACCAAACGGACAGCTGACAGTATCTTTCTCCTTGTTTAGCCTGGTGAGTGGAACATCAGTGTGCCTGACTATAGAGTCACCTATGACTAGAGTGTTGGGTACGTTGTTATGCCTTATGGGCTGTGGTTGAGTGGCACACTGAGTTTGTGGGCTATGTGCCATTGGGTTGTGTTGGGGGGGGTGGAGGTTGCTTATGTTTCTGCTTTGGATGTCTCTGTTGCTTGAGAATATTTTTATTGAGAGCCTCCACGAATGTAGGTGTGTGTTTCATGTTTCTATGTGTGTATTTTGGTGGTGTAGGTTTTGAGGGACTATATGATGAGTGTGGTGTGGTGCAAGTGTTTACCTTCTCCTCTTGACTGTCTAGTCCAGTCTTGGGTGAAGGGAGCTTTGCTTCCAGTTTGGCTATATAAGTGCATCTCTCCAGGTTGTAGTGTTGGGTGGTTGGAGGAGAGGGTTGTCTGTGTACATGAGGCAACTGCTGCATTGCCCCAAGATGCCCAGATTCATCAGGCAGACAGGAGAAAACACGGGGAGATGACCCTTAGACAGGCCTGGATTGGTGCTTATTTATTAAATACTAAAAACTATTTTGTTCTTGACAAGTGAGGAAGGTTAAGTGCTGTAGTAATTTGTAGCTTATTTAGTGCTTACAAAGAGTACTGAACAAGTGCTGAGTTCAAAGAAACAGATTCTAGTACTAAAACTAAAAAAATAGCTAGTTTTAAGGGAAAATTTGAAGATCAGACTTTATGGTGCTGGGAATAGTTTAACCCTAGCTAAGTAGTGACCACACCTTCTTAATGTAAAATAACTGGCCCAAAGCCCAAGTGGCTAAACCAGAACTATACACGTTTAGAATAACAGACACTAATCCTTTAATCAGCAACTCCCAACTTAGAACGATGTAAGCTACCTGTACTGCCACAACAGTGCAGACCACAAACCTTCTTAATGTAAAACAACTGGTCTGAAGCCCAAGTGCTTCAACCAAAGGCTTAGAATAATAGTTACAATTTAATCAGGCTACTAACAAGCAGTAATAAATGCAGCAGAATAAATGCAATTAAGTACTTTTAAGAATAAGCAGCAAAAGCAAAATAAAGTAATAAAGTAGGAAGAAACACAAATACAGCAAAAGCAGATGAATAAAGTGCAGATTTTTTATATATGAGGCCCAAATAAAAGGAGGTGGCGTAGCCATAATCTACTCTTCCACCTACTCAGTTACCCCATACAATACTCCAACTCCAAAATTTGCCAACTCTGAATTAACCATAGCTCTCTTAAAATTGAACAAACACAAGTCCATATGTATAGCTGCTCTTTACATCCCTCCAGGTAATAACATCCCAATACTAGAAGACATACTCTCCTGATTCTCCTCTAACATTAAAAATGAAACCTTCATCCTAGATGACGTAAACATTAACTGGGCCACCACTAACTCTCAATCCCCTATCCAAGCAATCGACCTCTTTAACTTCACCCAGCTAATAAACTCCCCCAGCAGGCCAAACAAAGATGGGACCTCTGGCTCCATCATTGGCTGGATCTTAGTGTCTCATCCAAATCTAATCTCAAATGCAAGAATCCTTCCTGACCCCCCTCAGTGACCTCTACCAGCCTTTGCTGACCAGTACCTCTCCCCCCCCCTTCATAAACAACATCACTACATTCAAATCTGAAACCTGTCCAACTTCAACCCACAAACATTTTCAGACTGCCTAAAACTAACTGACAGGACACCTTTATGAACTCTGCTCCTTGTCAATGCCATCAACTACTTTAATTAAACTGTTCTGTACCTACTCAGTAACCTTGTTTCTCTCAGGACCAAAACAGTTAAAGCTTTAATTTCTTCCTGGCTATAAAAGGCAACTAAACAGATCATGCTCCTAAGAGACAAAAAGTGGAAACAATACCAAAGAAATAAACAACCTAATACCATACTAGAATTTAAACAACTCCATAAAAAAACTAATAACCAGAGACCACAAAACATATTACTCTAAGCTTCAGTCTGAACATACTAACAACCCTATAAAGTTCTGGAATACTATCTTCTCCCTCCTTCAACCCGGCATTAAAGATAACCCCTGCCCAAACCCTGACTGATCTGATCAAGACACCGCCTCTCTATGTAACACTTTCTTTGTGAAATGTATAGCCAAACTTACTGCCAGCTTCACGAACTCCCCTCCAATATCTCCCCCCATACCTTCCCCTCTGATCTCAAAACACATACCCCTTCCTTCAGCCTCAATTCTGTGCCTACACACATAATAAAAAACTCCTCCTCTGACTGAAACCTTACTCCAATGCACCAGATAATTTAACTGTAACCTTCCTCAAGCTATCTGCCAACAGCATATTCTTCCCCTTTGCCATCATAATAAAACGGTCCATCCAAGAATCTTATGTTCCCTCATTTGGAGACAGGCATTTATCACCCTTCTCCATAAAGGTGGTAAAAACACTGACACCACTAATTTTCGTCCTATTGCCATACTTTCCCCACATTCAGAAGTCCAAGAAAAATGTATACACACACAACTGATGCCTTATCTAACACAAAACAACCTCCTAACCCACACACAACATAGATTCCATCCTGGCCACAGTACCATCACTGTACTCCTCTCCTTTCTCGAGACCATTAACCATGCTCATGACTGTGGCAAAATCACATCAATACTCTTCCTAGACCTTTCCAAAGTCTTCAACACTGTCTCGCACCCTATAATCCTATCACAACTGTCCTCCCTCAGTCTCTCCCCTTCCACTGTAGCTTGGTTCACCAGCTACCTCTCCAAAAGACAACAAGTTGTTAAATTGAAAGATTCTACCTCTTCCTTTCTATACACACCTACTGGGGTACCCCAAAGTTCTGTCCTTGGCCCCTTACTTTTCAATATATTCATCAACAACTTTCACCACCCCATCTCCAATTCTACACTAACCCAGTATGCAGATGATTCAACAATCATCTACTCAGCTGACACCTCTTCCAACCTTCTGCAGATAACCCAGTCAGCTTTCTCAAATACTGAAATCTAGATGCAAAACAACAACCTAGTCCTTAATGCCAATAAAACCAAATTAATGATTTTTTCCCCATCTAAACACTCCCCATTGACAAAAGATCCTTCAAGATCATAAGCCAGAATAAGACCATTGAAATTATTCCTCACACCAAATTGCTTGGCATCATTATTGACGAACATCTAAAATTCAATATCCACATCCAAACTAACATAAAAAAAACGCTAAAAATTAGAACTCCTATATAGGCATAACCATTATCTCACCCTCTCCACCAGAAAGACCCCCCTCCATATACCTTCTCCCCTCCCTAATATATGGCAGTCCTCTGTTCTTGAATCTTCAGCTCAGCCTTCAAACTAAATTAGAAGCCTGCCACAATAAAATCTGCAAATTCACCACCAAATCTAGGAAGTCATCCCATCACTGCATCTCCCTCCACTCACTGCAATGGCTTGAGCTTCCCAACCATCTGAACCTCCTTAAACTCACCACTGCCCATAAGCTCATATTTAACCTATCCCCCTGTCCCTCTCTCTCCACCTTCTTAACCCCCTATATTCCTAATCGCTCAGTTAGGTCAGAAAATCAGAACCTGTTCAAAATCTACAAACCTTCACAGCCACCTGGACACACTCTGCTACCCTGCTTCTTATTTAAACTATGGAACTCTCTTCCTCCCTCCCTTAGAAATACTCATAACCACTCTAAATTTAAATCCCTCCTCCATTTGTACTGATCTTCAAAGTGGGAATGCCCTTGCTCCTTCCCCACATAGGACCCTCTTACATCAAACCCACCTTCTAACTCTGTGCATCATCTCTGCAGTCACATCATTTGCCCTCCTACTCTTCCTTAATCTCCAAATTTTGTTAATAGTTTATTTTCAACAATTTATCGTCCTCAAATGTAATTTACTGTTAATGACCCCTAGACTGTTGTGTTGCTAGATTTTTACTACTATTATTCTGAAATGTAAAATTTCAATTGTAATTCACTGTTAATGACTCTTAGACTGTGGTGGTGGTGCTGCGGTAGCGTTGTCACCTCACAGTAAGATGTTGTCCTGTTCTATTCTCAGCTAGAGCTTCTTCTGTGTGGAGGCATGCGTGTATAGGCGTACCTTCGTTGAAGGTTGTGCATCAGGACCGGCAACTCGGCACGTAAAAATCTACTGCCAATCATTAGCGGACCGGAGTTCCACTGTGGCGACCCCTAACCAGGAAAAGCCAAAAGACACAACAACAACAACAACAACAACAAAATACTGTAAAGTTGCTAGATTTTTTTATTATTGTAGAATGCAGAACTTTTTTACTGCAGAATGCTACATAAAGCTGTATGACTCCTTTGCTTTGTATGTGTATATGCTAATATGTTTGTCATTGTTACTGGAGCTTTTCTCCCCGGTCCTCCACTGAAAAAGGGCTCTTTTTAGACCCAGTGGACTTCCCTGGTCATCAAGCTGAAATAAATAAAATAAATAAATAATAAATAAAAATTTCTAACTTTAGACATTGGGTCTGCTATACTGAAACTGAAAAATGACTATTATAGCACAATTATAAAATAATTTAGTTTCAACTTATTTTCTTGAAGTTTTGCAGTTTACCTTTTATGTCCCAGTTTCTACTGTTAAATCATATACAGTTACACAATTACAATAGTTTATATGCATTTATATTCTAAGACAGCAGGACATGCTGTGGTTACATTTAACTCAATACATAACATACAGTTCTGTATAAATCATATCAATATTCACACATGACATAGAATTATTTATAGAATTCCAGATAGCTGGGCTGGCAATATTCCCTTTTGTGACAGTTCATATTATATGTATTTATATAGATATCATTTTTATGTTTTTCTAAATATCTCAACAACCAAGCAGCACAGACAGTACTGCTTAGCTTTATTTGAAAGTTCTCAGATGGAACAAAATGCTGCAGAATGTGCGTAACTTGAGTGGTTTCTGAGATATTGTAAGTTGTTTACAAAATATTGTAAACATAATTACTGCGTTTACAGTGACTTATAAAATTCAGTTTAAGACCTAGAACCTAAAGAATACTACCATTATAACAATAGTATGTGCTGAAGAGTTTTCCATTTATACTTCTTAAGTAACCCCTATGGTTCTAGAGATATGAACATTTGTTTGAAATGTGAGTACATAATTTGATTCTGTCAAAAAGATTAGGTTTCTATTGGAAGTTACAGTGCAAACTTCCAGAGCTCCATTGGAGGGAATGAGTTCACACAAATCTTTCTTTAACCTGCTCAAAGGACACACATTGTCTGTTCATCCTCTCTTTTTGCATATGTTCTATATATCTCAACCTGATTTTTATCCCAGTCTTTCAGCACATTCCTAAGTATTTTTTGGTACCTTTCACTCAATACTTTCCTAACTGTAATCCCTTTTTGTCCTGTCCCTCTAACACCTCTTTTTAGGCACTTCTTTATTCCTGTTACTATTGCATTCTCCACTCCACTAAAACTATTTCTCCTCCTCTTCTTATTATCCTTTTATAGCTTACACCATTAACATAGCAAATGTCTGTGTGAAGTTTACATTGTCTCGCAGTTTTCTCAAGGTACTCTGTTTTTTTCCACCTTTCCAAAATACTTGACGGTTAATTGGCTACTCTAAACTGTCCATACATATTTAATTTACTCCTGCCCTTGTAGCTAAGGTTATGGATGAAAAGGGTTTGCAAACTAATTTACTTATCAAGATAATAAATGAATAAATAAAAAAAATCATTAAAAAATATAGTTAACTCTAGTTTTCCTTCTTTCTCTTAACAATGCTGATGTCATGAAATGCAGCCATTTCATGATACAGTTGAAAATTGCGGTCTGAGTGAAGGTAATTACATTTGTTCTTAATGAAAAATATAATATTTAGGATGTAGATATGCTTTGCACATCATGATAGGTGCATTTGTCCAATGTGTAGCCATGCACAAGGAGGGAGCAACTGAGAGAGACACGAAGGCTTATCACAGCAAAACTTGAACTATTGCTGCCAGTGTACAATGCATGGAAATGAGCAACATTATTAAAATGAGGGTAGTGGTGAAAGCACATGAAAGTAAACAATACAGTAGTGTGAATCAGAAATGTACAATGTAGTACAATGAGATGTGACCGCCAGAGTTGCTTACGAGATTAAAGCCTGCAATTAAAGGAGAGAGACCACATAATCAGGTATGAGGCATTTGCTGCTTTAGTACATCATTGCCTTTGTTGACAGTGAGTCATCCATCCGTGCCTCAGAGACCATTTTCTTCTCTTCTTTATTGCTTTTTTACCTTCTTTCTTCCTTTAAATTTGTTAACTGGGCTAGTGTGCAGATCATAAATGACCAACTTTCAGTCAGAACGTAGAAAAGCATTAAAGTTTGACAATTACAGAGCTATACTGCAATGGATAAGGTATATACAATTATACAATTATACAATTGATTAGAATATACAGGAGATTATGCCCAGTAACAGACATAAGCATTGTACATAGAGTTTCTATAGAGTCACACAGAGAGGTGACTGGTTTATTAAACATGCATTGATTGTTACATGCAGTGATATACAACTTATTATATATTTTAATAGATAGTTAAATAGATATCTGAGATGGCTTACAATTCAAAACTAATATTCAAAGCACTTTACCACAACACAGAAATAGTAGACCACTACCCTGTGGACAGAGACACTGTGCAGGAGCTGGTTGAGATGTGTCATCCTCATATATAGGCTCATGGGATTCAGGGAGCATACAGCTCTGTAGGCACCATAGTATGTCTGGCTTTGAGATTTGTCTGGCCTACTGAAGGCCCACTTCCTCTGTCTAGATGCATCTATGAGTTTCCAGCAGTATGACCCTACCATAGGCAATAAGAGCTTTTCAGTATTTGCAATGTTAGATAACATCATTATACACAAACAGTTACAGCAGGGTAGACACAATCATGAAGAGGAGGAAGTCCCAGACTCAGTAATGGAGAAAGTGTCTGATAAAGAGAATTGTGGAGTAGATGCCTACAGGGAAGGATTACGCCAGATGAAGGCAGATGCAATATGCAATTACACTGGCTAAGAGACAGCATCTGGTTCACAACTATGCACTAGGGTAAACAATTATACAGAAAATACAAACTGATGCATGCTGATGTGCCCTAGTAGGATCATAGGATCATAGGAGATTACTAGGCTATTGGCCCTGAGGCTCTTTTAAGCTTAACCAGGAGTTTAGCCCATGTTTAGACAAATCAGCACCCGATGCCCCTGTCCAGCAGGGACATGGGTGGAATCCCAGGGGTATATTTTCTGTTTCCCATCCAGTTATCCAGGTTGCGCTTAAAAAGGGGTAAAGAGGTACTTTGCTTGATGTGGAGAGGGAGTCTATTCCATAGATAGGGGAGTCTCTGGGACACAAATCTGTACCACCAACAAATCCTATTGATGTCACAGACTAGGTTGAGGCCACATGTGTGGATTACTTGAGTGGAGCTTGACTTGCGGATATGCAGCAGTCCCATCAAGGTGGGGTCCATGATCGCTTTGTATGACAGACAGAGGTCACCTCTGAGGAGTCTGTATGAAACTGAGTAGAGTGATAGGGCTTTTAGCCTATCTGTGCATGGTAGATGTTTGAGCCCCTGGATTCTCCTGGTGAGGAACCTCTGTGGTCTCTCCAGCTGCTGCATGTGCTTTGTGAGGTACATACCGAAAGGCGCGTTGTACTCAATAATGGGGCTTATAAGGGAAGAATACAGGGATGTTATGACCTGCTTGTTCTTGGATAAGATATCCTTACTTATGAGGTGGGCCATGTAGAAGGCTTTCCATACCACAGAAGCAACATGGTGGTCAAACGTCAGGTTATTATCAACCCGGGTGCCCAAATCCCTCACAACTGATTGAGTGCTTAGGACATTGTTATTAATGTGATAATTTGTGGGGATATCACTGTCCCCAAAGGGGATGATGATGCATTTTTTGGTATTCAGCTTGAGGCCATGTTTCTAGCACCAGTCATTTGTCTGCATAGACTTGCCACACTGGGCATCAGACATATGCTACCCAAATAACAAAGTACAGGGAGCAGGGCAAGGCACAGTTTTCATTATATTCACAGGTGGGGAGCGCTACATTCTCAAGGTGTGTGTGTGTGTGTGTGTGTGTGTGTGTGTGTGTGTGGGTGTGTGTGGGTGTGTGTGTGTGGGTGTGTGTGTGTGTGTTTGTGGGTTAGGAGGTTGTTTTGTGTTAGATAAGGCATCAGTTGTGTGTGTGTGTGTGTGTGTGTGTGTGTGTGTGTGTGTGTGGGTGTGCGCGCGTGTGTGTGTGTGTGTGTGTGTGTGTGTGTGTGTGTGTGTGTGTGTGTGTCTGTGTGTGTGTGTGTGTCCAGGGCACCCACAGGACATATATACTCAGACTGTACATGTTCCTGTCCATGGGACAGTCTTGCCCTGACAAGGTCACAGACATAACCTAGCCCATGCTGAGAAGACAGAGTGCTCAATGAATGTAGCAGTGGGCAATTCAGTGGTTTGACCCTGAATGAAATCCTTGGCTGTGTGGGACATGCACATTGTGCTGTACACTGGATGTTGCAATAGAGGTGATGCCATTATGTGCGTCCAACCATTGCCTCCCTTTCCACAGCAGTCATTACCACCACAGACAGAGGCACATCAGCCATGAAGTACATCTGTCATAATATATGACTGCACAGGGACACTGACTTTGTGAACACTCCCTGGGACAAATGCCCATAATGTTGCAGATCTTAACCATGGACTTCATGAGGTCATCAGACAGACCTCATGTCTCTCCTACCTGCTCAGTAAGGATGTTGGTGGTGTCAGCCTGTCTCTGTATTATGCTCCTGTAAATATTCTGAATTGCAGCCACTGACACAGCTATCTCGGGTAGCAGATGATACCCATGTCATGCACAGCCACCATCATGACATCCACTCCTGTCTTCCATTTGCTCAGTGGAGCCTGCAGCAACCAAAGATGAGTGTTCTGCAGGGGGAGACATCCCTTCCTGGTTAGATATGTCCATATAATCCTGTCCTTGTATGTCTTCTTGTGTCTATGGGGTAGAGATGTGAATGTCACATTGCCAGTGTCAGACACTAACACTGTGACCACTAAACATGCCAGGATTTAGCCAACATCATCAGAGCCAAACAGTTTTCCTATATCAGACAGTTGTATATCTACTGGGGAGGAACCTGATAATACACTACCTGTGTAAACACCAGAAAAATCACCCACACTTAGTAATTAAGACCCTTTACCATAAACAAAGCCCATGTTGGTGATGTCTGCATCTGAAGCCCTAATGTTCCAGGAAAAGAATTTGGTATGGTTGTTAAACTTATTAACCAAACATTTATCCACTATAGCAGTTACTTTTTGATGCAAAACGTACCCACCTGGGGCATCCATCCATCCATCCATCCATCCATCCATCCATCCATCCATCCATCCATCCACAACCCCTTTTTCCTATTTTTGCACATTACTTACAGAAATTATGGATGGTTGTCTGAACTCCATACCAAGATCCAGGAGTCTCTCATGGGTAGCAGTATTTACTGGTCTCTCATACAGGGATGCCAGGTGCACCTCCATCTCTATTAGATGTGGTTCAGTCAGTAGTCCACCTCCTGTTGCCCTCTGTTCCTGTGTCAGGCAGACAGCCCAAGATTTAGAGGCACTTATCATGTTGATGGGCTAACATAACATCTCACTTGCTCAGATGTCTTGTACTGACCAACAACAGCAGCAAGATCATTAATCACATCCCTTCCATGCATGGCCAGAAAAGGGCAATTCAGATTTGTCATGGCTGATCATCTGCCAACCATGAAGATAAAGGGCCTGTATTAAGGTGTCATTTTCTTATTTCAAAATTTTACAAAACACCCAAACCCTCATACTGGAAATATATAACAAAATGACACTCAATACAGTTAACTGAAGATATTAAAACAAATATCTTATTATCAATAAAATATACATCATTTACACAATACTGGAACGTTTTTAACTGGAAATGCTTGCACAGAGCATTCTTAACCCCAGATAGAATCAGTAAAATTAGTTCTTCCATAAAAGGATCATGCTGGAGATGTGAGCAAGTACACAATGCAAACTGGAACCACATTTTTTTTGATTGTGTTAAAATTAAGCCATTTTGGAATGGTATTAATAACTTTCTACAAGCTTTATTTAATGAATCATTTAATTTAACTAAAGCTCTTGGATTATTGAATGTGAATGAAGGTCCTCATTTGAATAGGTCAAACATGTATCTAGTATGGACTATACTTGCAATTTCAAGGAAGCGTATAACAAGAAGATGGAATACAAACACAATACCAACTTTGGAAGACTTATACAGCATACTGAAGAGCACAGCATTATTGGAAATTTAAATTAAAGAACTAAGAATTTATCCAAAGCCATTTATCAACAACCCTTGGGGAAATGTCTTACTGTTGATTGACACCATACAATAATGGATCAGACACTCTGATAATGGATTGGACATACTTATAAAGTAACTGTATACATTAAGATCTGTTATAGTGCCAGACTAATGTAAATAATGTATACAGTTATTTAAGATGTTATGTATAAATACTATGGAATTCATTCAAATGTATTTGAAAAATTAAAAAAAAATTTGAGACAATGACATTTTCTTACTATATATGTGTGTGGGAAACATTAAGAAAATATGGGATAAACATATGCAGGTGATATGTAATAGGTCTTATCTGGCTTGCAGCCACCTCAGAAAAATAAAATAATACTAAACAATATTTCACATGTGGACTCCGTAATGACCTGACAGCATTCCACATTTGGCTATTATACATGTTATACATGCCATGGGGTGAGCATTAGGCCATGTGTATTATAGCATATGTTTTGCCATGGACATTTGTTGTTTGCATATATACAGAAAAGTGCAAGACAATTGTTTTGTCTGTGTACCCCAGAAGACCAGAAATTATAATTCTCGGCTGTTCCTGATTTTTTATAATGTCCCTGATTTTGTCACATAATTTTGCCCTGTTCCTTATAAAATGTTTGACTTTTCTCGGAAATCTCTGAAGATTACAGTCAGTCAGTAATGTCCATAATCAGAATTTCATACTTAGTGTTAAAAAATGCATGTTGGTGTATGTTGGTGCAACACTTGTTATTTTATTAACATTTTTAAGTGAATTAGAGTAATATTTTAAAAAATGCCCCAATTTGGGCATTTATTCCCCCATTACTTTTTGCTTTTTTGAGAGATATGCTACAAATGTATGAGACCAGAGATGATTTACTGAGTAATATAAATGGGGTTGCTTTTGCTTTAGAATATGTAAGGCAGCTTCTCAAACATGCCTACATGGAGCCTACATGTGTGCTACTAATGGATATATACTGTTTGCAGTTTTTTCACTGGCCCATCTAAACACTTCACTGCCCCACAGCCTAAGTTACACAAAAAGGACACTTATAAATACTGACATCTATTTACTAGAAAGTTTAACAGAGCTGCTCAGAGTTTGGCGACCTTAGCCAGACATATGGAGTGAATTTGATCTGAAATTCAAGGCATCCACTGAAATCAATTGAAAAGTAAGTGTATTTCAAGCCTGCATTGCACTTTTAGAACTGTATTTAACTGAACTGCTGCTTCCTTTCTACTGTTTTTGCTGTTGAGACTGTTTTAATCTGCACATTGTATTTTCAAGTACTCCTGCTTTATATAGCATAGGTTAGATTCAGACTTGCTGAATCTAGACTGTTTGGTGTCACTTGAGCATTTAACCAACCATCTTACATTAAGATGGGCTCCCTCCAACCTTGTGGCAGAAGTGTGTAGCTCAGGACCCATCTGAGTTGGGATTGCTGAAAAAAGCACAGTTTGGGCTTTCCTATTAGTTAGTTTGTGTTAAAACTGTTTAACTTCACTTGTATTTAAGCTTCGCTTTTGCACGGGTTTGTGCTCAGTTTATTGGAGATGCTTAGAGTTTGGTGACCTTAGCCAGAGATCTGGAGTGAATCTGAACTGAAATCCAATGCATCCAATGAAATCAGCTGAAAAAAATAAGTATATTTAAGCCTGCATTGCACTTTGAAAACTGTATTTAACTAAATTGATGTTTCATGTCTATTGTTTTTGATGTTGAGACAGTTTTTATTCTGCACATTGAATATTCAAGTACTCCTGCCTTATATAGCATAGGTTAGATTCAGACCTGATGAATCTAGACTGTTTGATATCAACTGAGCACTAAAACTAGCCATATTACATTAAGATGGCCTCCCTGCACCCTTGGGGCAGGTGTGTAGCTCAGGACCCATCTGAGTTGAGGATTACTGGAAAAAGGCTCTGTTTTGGGCTTTCCTATTGGCTAGTTTGTGTTAAAACTGTTTAACATCACTTGTATTTAAGCCATACGTTTGCCTGTAGCTGTGCACCACACAACAGGGTTTAGCACTGCTGTGCATAGACACAAATAACTAGAAAGAAGGTTTTCCCTAGTATCAGCTAGTGAACCGTTTCAAATTCCCCTGCTGCACTATGAGTAACTCAGCTGCACACTGAGAAGCATTGTTGCAGTTTTTCAACCCTAGCCTTCTACAGAATAGACCATTTTGTTTATCCTATAGTAAAATCTGGTCTAAATAGCCTACTCCACACTCCTCACTCCCCATTAGTAATTATGCTATAAATCTGCCATAATGGATGGTCAGTTTCCAACCATTTTTCTGGCTAGTCTGATTGACATAGGTTCATAGGTTCATAGGTTCATACTAGGCTATCTGCCCTAGGGCATTTATAAGCCTAGCCAGAATGTGTTTGGCTTTCGCCACCCATTTTAAATTTATTTTGCTATGCCCTTTTTCGAGGTTAGTATACTGTGCCTCTGTCTAACAGTGACACAGAAGTGATACCCGGGGTAAACCTATGATCTCCCATCCACTCATCAAGATTCCTCTTGAAGAGAGTCAATGAGGAACTCTGCCTAACCTGGACTGGGATTTTATTCCAGAGTGAAGGGAGCCTCTGGGTTATGAATCTGTCCCTCCAGCATGTCCTATTTATTTCAGTGCTGAGGTTCAAGTCTCTCAAGTGCGTAGCTTGATGGGATTTGGATTTTCTGAGGTGCAGCATGTCCATTAATTCCAGGTTGGACATGGCTTTATACGTCAGGCACAGATCGCCTCTGAACAGGCGGTATGCCACTGAGTAGAGCTGGAGTTTCTTTAACCGGACAGCATATGGCATCTGTTTGAGCCCTTTGATCCTCTTGGTGAGGTACTTTTGGGGTCTTTCCAGTTGCTGCAGGTGTCTGGTAAGGTACATCCCAAAAGGGGCATTGTACTTAATTATGGGCCTGATGAGGGATGAGTAAAGAGGCACGATGACCTCCCCTGATCTAGATGTGAATCCCTTCATGATTAGGTGGGCTATATAAAATGTTTATCTAACCACTTTGGCCACGTGGTTGTCAAATGAGAGATTGCTATCAACTTGGGTCCCCAGGTCCCTAATTACTTCTTCTGTACTTAATGGATTACCACCTATGTGGTAATTTGTGGGCATTTTGTTTTTGCCAAAGGGGATGACTATACACTTTTTGGCATTTAGCTTGAGGCCATGGCTCTGGCACCAGTTGTCTGTTTCTATGAGGCCCTTTTGTAGGATGCTTGTGTCGGCTGGAAAGTCGATTATGGCGCCCAGTTTGCAGTCATCTGCGAACTTGGTCAGCCACAGTCCTTCCATGTTGGCCTGTACCTCCGAGAAATATATACCGAACAAGAGAGGTCCCAGGATTGAGCCTTGTGGGACACCACTTGTAACTGGTTTGGAGTCTGACATGGCTCCAGCAATTCTAACCATGTGGGTTCTGTCCTTGAGCCAGTTTGCAATCCATCTAGTGACATAGGGGTTTATATTTAAGCTGGTGAGCTTATCTATAATGCCCGAGTGGGGTATTGTATCGAAGGCTTTTGCGAGGTCCAGGTAGGCTGTGTGGACCACCTTCCCCTCGTCAATGGCCTTGGTGACTGTTTCAAAAAAATAAACCAGGTTTAAGAGGCAGGATCTGCCCTTAACAAAGCCGAACTGGGTAGTATCCAGTGTCTGTAGGTCCCCAATATCTTTATTTATGAGGTCCATGATGATCCTTTCCACAGCTTTGCAGACCAAGCTAGTCAGGCTTATGGGGCGATAGTTTCTAGGATCCGTTGAGGCACCACCTTTATGGAGAGGGACCACTGTTGCTGTATGCCACTCTTTGGGCACATATCCTGTAGTAAGGCTGAGATTGAACAGTAGTTTTATGTTTGGGTTTAGCTCTTCTTGGAGTTCATGTAGGACGCAGCCCGGGACACCGTCTGGTCCCATTGATGCTGTGTTTTTTGCTTTGGAGAGGGTGGCTCTTACCTGAGCATCTGAGATGTCAGGGGGGCAGCACTCTGCTGGGATAGATATTTGCCCTTTTGGTGGGGGGGGGAGAGAAGTTTGCACTGAACCTGTCAGCTAGGATGTTGGCAATGTCTGTGGGTTCGGTGTATTTTTTGTCATTTTGGATTAATTCTGAGCATATCTGGGAATTACCACCCAGGTTCCTAACATAACTAAAGAAAGCCTTGTGATTATCCTTAGTGTCCTGTGCGATTTTCCTCTTGAAGCTGGCCTTAGACAATTTTATGAGTGCCCATAGTTTTTTGCTAATACTGATCAGTGATGCCTTCCCTTTTTGGGATTTTGCTCTGTCATTTAGTAGCTTCCTCCTTCTATTGTATAGTTTTGTTTATGGCTGGGGTTCACCAGACAGTACGTCTGCCTTTGGAGGATTGGGTCTTGGTTTTATTTGGAATCGCATGATCCATGCATTCCTAAAGGTGTTCATAGAATGCATTTATAAAGGATTCTGCGGTCTGGGACGTATTTTCCACAGGCCCGGGGGCTTTGAAAGATTCCACCTCGGTTTTGAGGAGTGTGGAATTTGCTTTAGAGAAGTTTTTCACTGTGGTTTTCTGGGCAGGGGGTGGGGTCGGGATGTGACTATCCAGTGAGATTAGTTTATGTTCTGATCTTACCAGTGAGGGATACACTTCTGGTCTGGAGCATAGAGTCCCCATGTTGGTGATGATCAGGTCCTGTATGTTTTCACCTCTTGTGGGAGTGGTAACAAGTTGTTCCATAGCATTTGAGTTTATAAATTCTAGGAACCTTTGGGTTAGGGTGTTGGAGCTAGAGTAATGCTCCCAGTCTATGTTTGGGTAGTTGAAGTCACCCAATATAATGGTGTTTGGAGAGACCTTCATATTTTCCAGTGTTCTCAGGAAGGCCGAGTGGGGTTCCTGGGTTGGGGAGGGTGGTCTGTAGCAGGCTATAAACTGGAAGGCAGTTTTACCCACTGTTAGTTGCACATGGATAGTCTCTGATGCTTCGTGCTTTGCCACCAACCTGGAGGTGTGGGTATCTTTGATGAATATCGATACTCCCCCTCCTTTTGCGGTTCGGTCCAAGTTTTGGGGCGGAAAAGCATGGTATGAGGTATAACCTGGTAGTGCTGGGGTGCTCTCGGGAGCCCTGAACCAGGTTTCTGTTACTGCACAGATATCGATGTTCTCCATGCTAAGGAGAGTTTCGAGTGCATGCATCTTGAGGTTTAGACTTCTGGCGTTGAGTAGCATTACTCTTAGTTTTTTATCCCTTGTGATACCTGTGGAGGTGGGTTATTCTTTTGAGCCTTGCCTAAAAAAGGCACTATGGGGGTAGCAAGAGCCTTTGCCAATATCGGAAAGCCCAGGGGTGACAGGTGCAAGCCGTACCTAGCGAAGCATCGTGGCTTGTCGAGCATATCATCCCAAGCTGACAGGCATTGGATCCCCTTTGAATGACATCAGTACTTAAGCCAATTTTTGAAATTGATCATCTTGTCTTCATATTGTGGCATCATTCTTGGTGAGGGTAAGATGCTACTCAAGGTCAGGGTCATAGCAGCCTGGGCTACATGCTCAGAGAGCTCCTCTATGTCTCTTTTCATGTAGTCCAGGGAGGTACGTCTCAGGTCATTCCCACCAGCATGGACAATGACTGAGTCATATTTGTACTTGCCTTGGAGTGACCTTAGTGCTTGTGTTATGTGGCGGATCCTAGCGCCCGACAGGCTGCTCACCGTGACCCTCTCCTTGTTCAGCCTGGTGAGTGGGATGTCAGTGTGCCTGACGATAGAGTCACCTATTACAAGTGTATCATGTGTGTTGTTTAGTCTTAAGGGCTGTGACTGTTCGGCGCACTGGCTTTGTGGGATATGTGTTGCACGTGTTTTGTTTTGGGGTAGCGGTTGCTTGGGTGTCTGCTTTGGAGGTCTCTGCTGCTTAGGCAGATCTTTATTTAGAGCCTCTGAGTATGTTTTTGAGTGATTATGTGTTTGGTTTGCTGTTGTGGTAGGTCTATGTGAGACTGGAATTGTAGTGAGTGTGGTTTCCTTCTCCTCCTGACTGGTTATGCCAGTACTGAGTTGAGAGAGCTTAGCCTCCAGTTTGGCTATATGGTTGCATCTCTCACATGTGTTGGAATTTGTTGGGAGGAGGAGAGGGTTGTCTGTGTACATGAGGCAGTTGTAACATTGCCTCAAGATTCCCAGATTCACCAGCTGGACCGGAGAGGAGATTGACAACTGACCTTTGGACATGCTAGAATAATATTGTGAATTCCTTTATAATTGAAAACAAGGGCCAGTGGGGAGTGAGGGTGTAGTGCTTTTAATTTTTAGTCCAGAGGTACGTCTCAAGTCATTCACTCCAACATGTACTATGACAGAGTCATAATGGTGCTTGTTGTTGAGAGACTTGAATGCATGCGTGATTTGACAGATCCTGGCATCTGACAAGCATCCTGAGGCAATGTAGTAATTTCCTCATGTATACTGAAAACTACTTACTCCTAAAACAAACAAACGCAATACGTGAGAGATGTATGTATACAATTAATATGGAATCAGTTCTCTCACATCACAGCAAACCAGACATCAATCAGGTTGTCATGTCAGTACACAGACTTCACCTCTTGCACATAACAAGCTCACAACACATAAACCCACATACAAGGAGGTACTCATTAGAAGCCGACCAAAAGTTCAGAGCTCTCCCAAGCGCAAACCTATTGCACACACTGTAGAGACAATAGACTCCACTACACATAACACAAACACACACCAGTGTCTCAGCTAATAAGTCTATAAGACAAACATTTGGAACACAGGTTGACAACAACTTGAAATTCAATCACCATGTGTCCACAGTGGTAAGGAAAGGCTTGTATATTGCATATCACATAAGTAAGGGCATTGCATCCAGGACTAGGGATGCTAATACTCCTCTGCATTCAACCCTCATCAGACCACTAATAGAGTACAATGATTCCTTCTGTATGTACCTCACCAAACACCTGCAGCAGCTGGAGAGACCACAGAGGTTTCTCACCAAGAAAATTCAGGCCCTTCAAAACATGACCTGTGTGGATACACTGAAAGCCCTGTCACTGTACTCTGTATCTTATGGGCTTCTGAGAGGCAACCTGTGCCTGGCCTACATAGCAGTCTCTGACCCAGCACTAATGGAAACGCTGCACATCCACAAGTCACATGGGACAAGACTCATTCACTCCAGGGATTTTAACCTAGCCTGTGATATTAACAGGACATGCTGGAGAGACATATATCTCTCAGAGATTGGTGCTCCTCTGGAATAATCTCCCAATTCATGTGAAGCAGAGCTTCTCAATGGCCGTATTTAAGCACAACTTGGACAATTGGATGGGAGATTGTAAATTCACCTTGGGTTTGGCACCTATGTCCCTCATGTGCAGGGACAGTTGTTGTTGATCATAGTCTAGAACTGCAAATATAGACTATTGTGGTCAATCAGGGAACATGGTTAGAACATGGCTAGGCTTGTAAAGGCTCTAGGACCATTAGTCATTAATCTCCTATGAACCTATGTTATTTTCCTGTAAGATACCATTCAGCACATGTACCAAAGACAACTATCTGCATAAGCCAGAAGCCCCCCCCCCAAAAAAAAACAGACACATTCAGTACTGCATACATGCATACATTGCATGTGTATGTTAAGTGATGAAGTGGTTAAGAAGCTGTACATGCCCTCATACAACTGTAATAATATTAATCATGGAATATCTCTGTTCTTGTAGTACAACTATGGTTGAAATCTATTTACATGCATAGAATAGGAAAGGCATTGCAGTTTATTGCCTTACCACACAGAGGTACGTACCTTGCTATGACACTGTACATAAAGTATGACAATTCCTCACACAGTCAGTATGGCTAAACCAGTAAACTACAACATAAATCCTCATCAACTACTATCATACTTTCAGAAAAACCCTGAAGCAAGCATAGAAGAAGAATAGCAGGTGAAGTCAACTGTTAGGACACACACTTACTTCTAAATCAAAAGTCTGCAATGGAAACCTGCTGTACGGTCTTTTCTCAAGCTGTGTTAACTTCTCTAGTGCAATCTTACATAATGAGCCACAGTAGCGTATATTGTGAAATTCTAAAGCTTCTAGTATGGCATTTATGCTAAAGAAGCACCAATTAATGAATAGGTTCATAGGTTTATAAGTATGAACTAGGTTATTGGTTTGTGCAGAAGTCTATCCTTACATTCCCATGATAGGTTTTAGCCATTACATTTTGCCTATAAATAACCGAGAGGCGGGCAAAATAAGGACATTCTGGGACATTCACATGTTTCCTCTATCCATGAAAGACGGGTACTAAATTGAGGGTGAATTTTTGGTTACTCATCCATTCATCCCAATTACATTTCAATAGAGTAAGACAAGTATGTGCTTTATGCGGAGTGGAAGATGGTTCTATAGAAGCAGTATTTTCTTTGATACATACCTATCCTTACAACATGTCCTATTTATTTTGCAAAATAGATTGACATCCTTTAACAGAAAACTCCACCCTAGAACTAAAAAAATATGTTTTTTCAGTCTATCTTTGTTTCCAGACCTATTTTAACACCTAAAAATCACTCTAAGTGCGTTATTTGTAATTTTAGCCTGTTTACCACAACATGGCTACCGATGGGGCTTAATATATCAACGTGCTCTTCTTTTCCTTCAACCTTTTCTCTTTCCCATAAAGCATTTCAAGTCTTCTTTCTATGACTCATGCCAGACATAAGGAAGCAACTCTGAATTCCCATGCCACTGACATATAATGGGAAATCTGTGACTCACTGTCAGTTTGTATTCCTTCTGTAAGAGGCCTGCTTCTTTTCTGTTGCTCATTTATGTTTAGCTCAGAGCTTGCTTTACACTATAATTTGAAGTTATCCAGCAGCAGCCAGAGTTGTAGCTAAATTTGATGCCTTTTTGTTCTAGGTGTTTTGTAGTCCAACATGAATTGACAGTCCCCTCCTCCCACACTACTGCAGAGGTATGAAAACTGTCACTGCAAATGACAGCTCAGAATTGAACGGAAGGGAGTGCCATTTCAAATGTCTTCCCCTCTGCCTGCAGTATGATTTAGTTGTTTAATTTGTTTGGCAGCAGCAGAAAGATTTATTTAAACAATTTCAATTTAATTTTCGCAAGCCATTTTCAGATAATTTTTAATTATTTCATCGAGTTGATTTTTGATTTCCCCCTGTTTCTATAAGACATTATGTTAACTTATTTTTGCTTTCCAATCTCTTTGAGGAACAGCAGTCTAGTGACATGCTGTTTCTGCAATTTCGTGACATTTGCATCATCACAACATATTTTAAATGACTGCAAAACAGTAATTTGCAAACCTGTTTCTATGATACTGGCACAGTAAAAGAATGTACTGAAAACTCACTGTATTCTAGAGTCCATGCAGTGAATTTTTTTTTATGGGGTGGGGGGGTGGGGGTCTACTGAATATTTTGGGCAAGTAAGTATCACTTGCATAATGCAGATAACTGATGTATTTTTTAGCTTAATATGATCATTAATTCAGCTGAAACTATTTAGCAATCCTCTATTCCATTAACCGGATTAGTAAGTTTGCTTTGGGGCACTCCCTGTTTATGTGCACATTTCCAATCTTACTGTTAAACTGGTCATACATTGAGTTGTTAATTGGCAGCCGACACTACTCAGCCAAATACAGTTCTTATTTTCACATTACAACTTTTGCTTCAGTCTCTCCAAAACAATGAAAGAAATGTGTGCAGTTTGCTCGAAACACCACTTAGGAGAGTTGACACCCTTCAGTAAATTAAGGATTGCAACATCTAGTTTGGAGTTGAACTAACTAAACTTGTCAAGTCAGGCAGTAAGCGCAGAGGAGTGAACTGCTACTGTCAGTGTCATGAGTACAGAATGACAATTTTGCCTCCATAATTTTCCTGTCTACCTTATTATAAGTCACTATACCAGGCCATGCTGTGTGGCCTTTTGGGTAGGGTTGCCACCTTTTCAAATGCCCAAAGTGGGACATTTTTTGTACAAACGTCAGATTTTGCAAGGCAAAACATACCCATGGCCAGTACAAAGGACAGAACTTCACTTTTGTGCCTAAATGAATGCTTATTCTTGTAGCATTTTAGTTGCTTATTCTGTTTCTTATAACATTTAGGTGTTTCAGAAACAGAATAACTGTTTTATGCAACTATTACATTAAATATAGGAAATATGTTTGTCCTAATATCTCAGGACATTTGCCATTTTTTCAATTTTTATGCAGGACATAACTGCCCAAAGAGGGATTGTCCCTCGCAAAGTTCATAGGTTCATAGGTTGGTACTAGGCTATCAGCCCTAGGGCCTATGCAAGCCCAGCCATAACAATTCTCTGGATATTTCTTCCCACAATATTTACTTCTCTGGACCCCTGTCTAGCAGGGCAACTGACATGATTCCCGGGATGAATTTCCTATCTCCCATCCAATCATCAAGGTTCCTTTTGAAGAGAGCCAATGAGGCACTCTGCTTGACATGTATGGGCAGTCTATTCTAGAGTATGGGGAGTCTCTGGGTCAGGAACCTATCCCTCCAGCATGTTTTGTTCATTGTGATGACAAGTTTTAGATCCCTGGAGTGTGTGGCTCTGAGGGATTGGGATTTCTTTAAGTGGAGCATGTCCAACAGCAAAGGGTTTGACATGGCCTTGTATGTTAAGCAGAGATCACCTCTGAGTAGACAATATGCCACAGTGTATAGCTGGAGTTTTTTTAGACGGTCAGCATATGGCATCTGCTTTAGGCCTGTGATTCTTTTAGTGAAGTATTTCTATGGCCTTTCCAGCTGTTGCAGATGTCTTGTGAGGTACATACTAAATGGGGCATTATACTCTATAATGGGTCTAATGAGGGATGAGTACAGTGGGACAATGACCTTTTTAATGGATGAAAAGCCCTTAGTGATGAGGTGTGCCACATAGAAGGATTTTTCTGACTGTTGTGGCAATGTGGTTATCGAAAGTGAAGGGTCTGATGAAGTTTGCTTATGAAGTAAACAAAAGTGCTAACTATAATTCCTGCTGGCTTGGTGTGTTTCTTTGGTTTTTTGTTTTTTATTAGTTTGTGTTCTTCTTTGGCTTATTGGTTATCAAAAGTGAGACCACTGTCCACCTGTGTCCCTAAATCTCTCATCACACTTTCAATGGTAAGTGTCCTGCCACCTATGTGGTAATTCATGGGTACATGTTTTTTTCCCAAAGGGGATAACTATACATTTCTTGGCATTAATCTTGAGCCCATGGCTCTGGCACCAGGCATCTGTTTCTGTAAGGCCCTTTTGTAGAATATCCACATAATTTGGGGATTCAATAATGGCTCCCAGTTTGCAGTCATCTGCAAACTTTGTTAGCCAGAGTCCCTTAGTGTTGGCCTGTACTTCAGAGAAGTAGATGCCAAATAAGAGTGGTCCCAGGACTGAACCCTGAGGTATTCCACTTGTCACTTGTCTGGAGCTGGATTTGGAGTTGGCTACTTTTACAGTCTGGGTTCTGTCAGTAAGCCAGTTGGCAACCCATCGAGTGACGTAGGGATTTATGTCCAGCTTAGTAAGTTTATCTATGATTCCAGAGTGGGGGGTGGTGTCAAAGGTCTTGGCGAGGTCCAGATAGGCTGTGTGGACCACCTTACCCTCATCCACGTCTCTGGAGACTGATTCGAAGAAGTCAATCAGATTCAGAAGACAAGATCGGCCCTTCACAAACCCAAACTGTGTGGGGTCCAGTGTTGGAAGGTTGCCAATGTCTTTGTTTATAAGTTCCATGATAATGCGTTCCATGCCCTTGCAGATCAGGCTTGTCAGACTGATGGGATGGTAGAGTGGGATAACTGTAGCTCTGCGCCACTCAGTGGGCACGACGCCTGAGGTGAGGCTTTGATTAAACATGACACTTAGGTGAGGTGCCAGTTCATTTTGTAGTTCATGTAGTACACAGCCTGGGATGTCATCTGGTCCCATGGATGCTGTATTCTTAGCTTTGGAGAGTGCGGTTTCTACCTGTGTGGCCATGATTATCAGAATTTGGCAATCTTTTGGCATTGAGATAGGCCCTTTAGTGGGTGAGAGGGGGGTGAAGCTGGCACTAAATCGATCTGCCAGGATATTGGCAATATCCTTGGGATCAGTATATTTAAATCCAATCTGTTGTAGCCTAGAGCAAATCTGAGCATTGCCATTTAGATTCTTGACATAACTATAGAATGCCTTGTGATTGTCTTTGGAATCTTTGGCAATTTTATTTTCGTAACTAGCTTTTGAGGATTTTATAAGGGATCTCAGCTTCTTACTGAGGCTGGTGAGGGAGTTTTTTGCATCCTGGGATTTTCCTCTTTTCTGCAACAGTTTCTTCCTTCTGTTGTATAGTTTGTTTATAGCAGGGGACCACCAGATTGGCTTCCTTTTTTTGGAGAAGAGCATCTTGGTTCTATTTGGGATGGCACGATTCATACATGAGTGGATGTGCTCATACAGTGCCTTACTGTAGGATTCTGCAGTCGAACTTCCAGATCCTGTCTGCGTGGGTGTTGTGAAGTTTGTCACTTCTGACTTCAGTAGCATGAAGTTGGCTTTGGAGAAGTTTTTTAAGGAGGTTTCCTTACTGGGGGTCGGGGTGGGATGTGGATGTCAAAGGTGATTTGCTTATGGTCAGACCTGACCAATGAGGGGGTGACCACTGGTGTGGAGCATCTATCTCCCATGTTGGTAATGACCAGGTCTAGGATATTGGAGCCCCTGGTGGGACAATGGATTAGTTGATCCAGGGCATTGGAATTTATGAATTCCAGGAACCGTTGGGAAAAGGAGTTGGTACCCGAGTAGTTTTTCCAGTTAATGGCAGGGTAGTTGAAATCACCCAGTATTAGGGTGTTTGGTTGTATCTTAATATTTTCCAGTATGTTTAGAAAGGTGTAGTGAGAATCTTGGGTCATGGTGGGGGATCTGTAGCAAGCTACAATTTGGAATGCAGTCTTACCTAGTGTTAGTTGCACCTGGATAATTTCAGATGCATTGTGTTGGGCAACTAGCCTGGAGGTGTGAATATCCTTGGTGAATATGGACACTCCTCCACCTTTAGTGTTTCGGTCTTAGTTTTGTGCCTGAAAAGTGTGGTAAGAATTGTAGCCTGGTATTGCAGTGTTGTTCTCTGGAGCCTTGAACCAGGTCTCAGTTACTGCACAGATATCGATGTTCTCCATTTTTAGGAGTGCCTCAAGAGAGTGCATTTTGAGGTTTAGACTTCTAGCATTGAGTAGTTTTTAGTTTCAGATTTTGCATGCTTTTATCTGTTATGGTGGTGGTTTTATCCTTTGAACCTTGCCTAAAAGAAGGCACTATAGGGGTGGCAAGAGCTTTAGCCAGTAACCTGAATCCCAGGGATGACAGGTGCAGACCATCTCTGGCAAAGCATCGTGGTTTGTCGATCATGTCTTCCCAGGCAGACAAATACTGGATCCCCTTTGAATGACACCAGAAGCTTAGCCAATTGTTGAAGCCAATCATTTTCTCCTTATTCTGTGGTATCATTCTGGGCGAAGGCAGGATGCTATTCAGGGCTAGGGTCATACCTGCCTGGGTCACATGATCCAAGAGCTCTTCCATGTCTCTTTTCATGTAGTCCAGGGAGGTACGTCTCAAGTCATTCACTCCAGCATGGACAATGACAGAGTCGTATTTGTACTTGTTGTGGAGTAACTTGAGTGCATGTGTTATGTGGCAGATCCTGGCACCCGACAGGCAGCTGACTGTAATTTTCTCCTTGTTCACCCTGGTGAATGAGACATCAGTCTGCCTGACTATAGAGTTACCTATGACTAAAGTGTTGGGTACATTGTCTTGCCTTAGGGGCTGTTGTTGGGTGGCACACTAGTATTGTGAGCTATGTGTCACTTTGGTTGTGACTGGTGTTTGCTTGCATTTCGGCTTCGGAGGTCCTTGTTGCTTGGGCAGGTTAATGTTAAGGGCCTCCGCATATGTGGGTTTAGTGTTGCTATGTTTGGGTGTTGATGGTGTGGGTTTTGAAGGGCTATGAGTTGCTTGAGGTGTAATGCAGGTGTTAACCTTCTCCTCTTGACTATCTAGCACAATCTTGGCTGGAGAGAGCTTTGCTTCCAGTTTGGCTATGTAAGTGCATCCCTCGCAGGTTGTAGTGTTGGGTACTTGGAGGAGTGGATTGTCTGTGTACATGAGGCAGTTGCCGCACTGCCCCAGTATGCCCAGATTCACTGGGTGGACAGGAGAAATCACTGGAAGCTGACCCTTGGACATGCCTGTTTAGGTGCTTTTTTGTAAAGTTTAAGAGCTGTTTTCTCTTACCTTTGCAAGGTACTTTGCAATTATATGCTGTTTAGTGCCTATGATTAATTTATTCTTATTGACAAGGAGAGCTGAGTGCTTGAATCAGTTTCAGGCTTCCTAGTGCTTTCTTGTAAAGTTTAAGAGCTGTTTTCCCTTACCTTTGCAAGGTACTTTGCAATTATAGGCTTTTTAGTGGCTATGATTAATTTCTCCTTATTGACAAGGACAGCTGAGTGCTTGAATCAGTTTCAGGCTTCCTAGTGCTTTCCAGCAGGTTCTAGAGCAAGTGCTAGTCACAGGGGTTCAGATTTTAGTGCTACTACTGAAAAACCAGCTAGCTCTAAGGGAAAATTTGAAGAGCAGACTTTCTGGCCCCTGGAATAGTTTAACTGTAGCCTCGCAGTGCTGCACGATCTGAAAATTGTGGAAACACATGCGTTTTTAAGCCAGAAAGTTGAAAGGGATAGAAATCAGCCCAAAAAAGCTAATAAAATTACAATTTCAGAGCTGGAAACCACTCCTCTAGTGTTAGATAGGCAGTACAATGCTCACCAGTCCCACTGCTAAGCAGTAGGATTTCCCTCTACCACAGCATAGTCTGGATGGCTCTGAGCACAGAAAATAAAGTCCTGAGACAAGCAAAGCCTGGGATATGGACTGGCTAGAAAAGGTGGGAAACGAGCAAACAAGATAGTATTTTTTTTTTTTTGTTAAAACAGGCTAAATAATGCAATAATACAGTAAATAAACACAGAAAAGGCTAACACACTTGAGTGTGTAGTCCTAAACAGTAAATGCAATTAAAACTCTACAAAAGTAGCAATTTAAAACTTTTTAAATAAAGCAAGGCAAGCGCACAACTGAAAAACGATTTAAGAGGCAGTAACACAGCAGAATAAGTAGCTAGTCTACATATACAGAGAAGTCTATATATACAGAAAAGCAGCTAAAACACACAAACACTTCAGATGGAGTGCAACCCAGAGCACTTGAGTTGTAGCAATATTAAGGCAATTACAGTTATAATAAATGCTCTAAAATATACTCTATATTTCCAAAATGTTTGAGAAGACCAGTCAGAACACAAGGAGATTCAGGCAATTTTTTTTTTTTTTTTTTTTTAAGGGGAAAAGGAGAAACAGAAGGCCTTATCAAATGTTCTCTCTTTATTAGGTAGAATGAGCTAATGACACAAGACTGGGAGGAGTGCCCCAGATCAGATTTACAGTAGGGGCGGGCAACTGCAAAGCCACCAAGTATAGCAGCAACACACCAACAGGGAGGGAAGGTGGTGCCGATACTAAAGCTATTAGCCTACAGACAGTAAGCATTACAGAAAGCCACAAAATGAAAGTTTTTAAACACATAAAGGAGCAATGAGACTCTACAGAATGCTTTTGTAACTGCAAAACCCGTGCAGATTAGTTAATAGCAATAAAAATACACTCAAAAACTATGCAGCAGGCAATAAAAAGTGCTATATATAAATTGCTAGAAACAATAATCAGCATAAATAATCGAAGTGGGACAGGTGGTAACCCTACTTTTGGGAATATTGTGCATCTTATTCCAAGTTCTCCTAAATATTGCAGCCAGAGATCCAAAAGCACACCTCATAGCACTCTCCTCTTTGTGGACATGTGTGTAGGCCCTACAAATGACTTAAGGATACCTAAAATACACGTATCACATCACACAAATCCCTTTGCCATCAACTTTGTGACAGCTGCATAATGTAATGCTGTCTCACACTGCACATCAGACATTAGTACATGGTCACACAAATTACAATGTGTCAAGGGTACCAGCCATCATCATCTGCACAAGTAACAGGGATCACACTACACAATAGCTTGGACTATAAACACTGTTAGGAAGGCATAACTGCTACACAGGATTTTGAACATTGTGATGCCTGTGCCATGTGACTACACACTTGCTAATCAGGCTTATGTCTTACAATTAATGGCTTCTCAGACATTGTGCAAGGGTGTCTATGGAAATTGGTTCCTGCTAGTTACATATGCTCAATGTTTTTTTTTTTTTTTTTTGGTTACAGTACACACTTTATTCACTTTGTTGAATAAAGAGAAAGTAACAGCCAGCTGCCTGTCAGGTGCCAGGATCCACCACATAATGCACGCACTCAGGTCCCTCAACAACAGGTACAAATATGACTCTGTCATTGTACATGTGGGTGTGCATGACCTGAGACATACCTCCCTGGACTACATGAAAAGAGACATGGAGGAACTCTCGGATTATGTAGCCCAGGAGGGTATGGCCATAGCCCTGAGCAGCATCCTGCCATCACCCAGAGTGATACCGCAGTGCAAGCAGAAAATTATTTCAACAATTGGCTAAGTTTATGGTGTCATTCTAAGGGGATCCGTTGTCTGTCTGCTTGGGATGACATAATTGACAAAACTCGAAGCTTTGCCAGAGATGGCCTGCATCTGTCACCCCTGGGCTTCTGGATACTGGCCAAGGCTCTTGTCACCCCATAGTGCCTTTTCAGATGGTGTTCCAAAGACCAAATTACCACTATAACAGCTGCAAACAAATGCAATCTGAGGGTCATGCTGCTCAATGCTAGAAGACTAAATCTCAAAATGCACTCATTCGAAGCACTCCTTAAAATGGAGAACATCATTTGTGCTGTGACACAGACCTGGTTCAAGGCCGCAGAAAGCACCTCTGCACTACCAGGCTATAACTCATTCCACACCTTTCGGCCCCAGAACTTGGACACAAATGCATGGATCTCACCATACCCAATAGAACCAAGATGCTGTCCTCTAAAAAAAGGAAGCCAATCTGATGGTACCCTGCCATAAACAAACTCTACAACAGAAGGAGAAAACTGATGTGGAGTAAGGTGAAGTCCCAAGACTGGAAAACCTCCCTTATCAGCCTCAAGAAACTATTGTTTCTGTGCCAATGGATAACCTGGAGCCCAGATGTGAGGCTGCAATTTCCTCCAGATGGGAACAATGTTTTACATCTCAAGGACAATACCAAAACAATGGCTATGAGAAGAACAGGGGTTGGGTGTAGCTGTTTGTGTGTAAAAATAGAAAAAATATGTGAAAGCCACAACATAGCACATCCAAAATTCAGTTACAAGTTTTACTGGATGGAAATGTAGACTAAATGCTAATGGCACTGGCATGACAACTGCATTTCAACAGTTTAACATGCACATTTTATTACATAGGCAGGGTGACACTGATCAGAAAAACAATGGCTTGGAGCAAAGGCCAGAAGAACATCTGGGAACCATTTACTGAGCTTTAGCCACAATGGTAGAATGTCAGCCTCCACCCTGGACACAGGCAAATATAAATATCATTCAAGAATCACAAAAATACTTTTAGATATCATATCCATAACAAAATCAAATACAGAGAGATGCACTGAGCAACATGAATAACGTGCTATGTAACACTGCTCATAAAAAAGGTCATTTTCAAAGAAGGGTCTATATCATTTAATCTAATAGGTTCATAGATTAGTACTAGGCTAACTGCCCTTGCAAGCTATTTTAAGCCTAGCCAATTATCTCTTGTGAGACTCGAACCCTGCACCTTGTGTTTGTAAGGCAAACACTTTAACCATTAGGCCACCCTCCAAACCCTAGTCATAGTAATGGCTATTTGTCAAACAGACTTAAGTGAAAGCACAAAGAAGTGAGCAATCAGTCCGGTGAACACTTTCGTAGGGAAGAATCAGATGCCCGCTCTCCGACTAACAAACAAAACAAATATAAAAACTCTGTAAAGTGGGAGAACCAAAGAAGGCACAAGCAGCAAGAACAAATCTCAAAGGAAAGCCAAGAAACCAGCAGCTGCTAAGACACCAAAGAGCCCCAAGAAGGTTGAATCTACCATGCCCACAGCGAACAAGAGCCCAGCTAAAAAGCAGTGAAACCCAAGTCTCCAAAACCCAAGACAAAGCAAAAAAAAAAAAAAAAAAAAAAAAAAAGGCAGCATGTAATTTCCCAACGAAATATACAATCTCAGAGATCGCACTACAGTGGGAAAAGGGCAAATTCCTGATGACGGCCAACCACGTCTTTTACATGGAAAAAACATTTCCTTAATCATTCACTGAACTGAGCTTTCATTTAAGTGAGTTCAGCAAATAGCGATTCACTAAACGAAGCATTCAATTAACTGATATAGACCCTTAAAATAATACATCATAAAAGACATGCTAGTATTGTTTTCAATTCAGTTGCTCTATCGCCTTTCCAAAGTTATCATCCCCTTCATAAAATCCATTATTGATATCCACTATTTTAACCCTGTTTAAATTGTAGAATATCCAATGCAGAAAAATTATATACCAGTTCGAAAGCAAATAAACCCTAAGAATTCATTACTGCTTCTCTAAATCTGTCCCATCATATTAACCAAAAAACATTCAAAACATGCTTAGTCAAAAATAACAATTGGAAACATTCAGACAATGTTATTGAGAATTTATGTTTCCATCTACTAGAATATTTAATATACCATGTATTACAATACATAACAGTTGAGACATGAGAAGTCCACTTTAGGAAGCCACAATGCTCCTGGTCCAGTTCCTACTTATTTAGCATAAGGTACTGTATACCAAGCTTTCAGAGTTATTACTAGACACTTTCATAAACCTTAACATATCCATCATCTTACTACTAAATTCTTTTTGTGAAGTATATGGTGACAAACACAATAGGCTGAAATATAAATCATTGCAAAATACCCCTGATTTCTACATCACGTCTTTGATCATCCTTTATAAAACCCATTATTAATAAAGGACAAGCAGGAGAATTTAAACACATCACACTTCTCCATCTTTTTCCTTTATAAACCAGCGCCTTCACAGTGTTCCAGTAGCATCTCAGTATTGCATGCGCTTTCTTGTAATGCTGCTGTCCAAAGGTTTCAGTTTGGAATACCCCAAAAATGTATTGTGCTTTATTGAGCCAGGTAACATATTAACAACCAGTAAAACAATGCTCATCCCATTTATAAAAGCGGTTCATTCAAATGTCTGCACAGTCTTTGTATACCAACACTTTTACCAAAAATGCCTGCATAATAAGAAATGAGTTACATAAAATAAACAAAATTCATCGAGCAACTGTAGAACTCCCAGATAAGTATAACAATAACACCTATTAAAAACACATCTTTAAGGCAGACACAGGTAAGCAAAATAAAGGCAAATGTATCTAGCAAAGCCAACTGTCATGCCTGTACAGTTATTTTTTTATAACAAAAACAGTCAGGCATCATTTAAATCTCCTAAAGAAAGGAATCCATATATTTAATGTCCATCCAGTTACCAAGAGTAACAATATAATAGTTATTTTCTTAAAGGATCAAGCTATCCATTACATGACTAGAGACCAAAAAAATTAGTCTGCATCAGGACATTTATGAATCATCATCATCATCATATGATTTCCAAATATTTGGCAGTTGCAAGCATATTTAGAACATTTAGGGAAATATTATGTACAACTACAAGGTCACTCATGTATACTGTAAAGCAGTAATTTAAGCACAAACCAGGTGGTCCATAACAGCTAGCCACCATGTCCAACTGTCCAGCACAACCCCTCTACCATTTTTTTAAATTTTGTAAAAATATGTACCAATCGAAAGGCAAAGAAAAAAAATAATTACATCTCTTACCAGGGTATACACATCCCTTATCTGATCCACTTGCAATAAAAAAACATAATATTAGCCAATAAAATATTGTAGAACAAAGCTTAATTCACTGAAAGGTACAAACATAATAGTGCACACAAAACACATTTAATGCCTGACACAAAGTGTAATCTTCTGAACAGCTGAACAATTTTCAGTGATTGATGTCTTGTCCCACTTCAGAAAATGTAAGAGGTCTTTTGCTCAATTATTTCAGATCTTTGAGTCTATTCTAGGTTAGTACTTTATTGGATACAGTATTTCCTGTTTCATTAAAAGCATGCTATTGGGCTCACCAACAGAACACATTTTGTCAAAATTGGTGACTCCACCTCCACCAGTGGAGTACCACAGGGGGGGCTGTCCTGGGCCCCTTAATGTTTGGCATCTGTTTCTCAGAAGTCCAAGCCAAAGTAGATGGCCTTTGGCTCACCAAGTTCGCTGATTGCAAACTGGAAATAATTACTGACTCCAAAACAATGTCAAAATAGTACAAGAAGGACTAACACAAACGATTGGTGCCAAAGCTATGGTCAAACTAAATGCAAAAAAATGCATTATTACTCCCTTTGGCAAAACAGAATACCCCACAAATTACAGTATAGACACCACCCACCTGAGTTCCAATCCAGTGGTGCGAGATTTGGAAACACAAGTTGATAGCAATCTGAACTTTGACCACCAAGTTTCCACAGTGGTAAGGAACTCCTTCAACATAGTGTCCATTGGGCACCTCATTAGGAAGATCAAAGCATCCAGGTCAAGGGATATTATAACTGAACTGTACTTGACCTTAATCAAACCACTAATAGAGCATAATGCACCCTTTTTCATGTTCCTCACCAGATGGTTGCAGTAGCTGGAGAGACCTCAGAGGTTTCTCATTAAGAAAATACAGGGACTGCAAACCATGGCCTACATGGACAGGCTGAAAGCCCTGTCACTTTACTCTGTATCTTATAAGCTGCTGAGAGGTGACCTGTGCCTGGCCTATAGGGTAATCTCCAACCCTGCCGTAATAGAAATGCTGAGCATCCACAAGTCAAATGGCACAAGAGTCACTCATTCTAGGGATCAACCAGGCTTGTGACATTACCAGAAGATGTTGGAGAGACAGACATGTCTCCCAGAGACTGCTGCTTCTCTGGAATAGACTTCCTAGTCACGTAAAACACATGTCTTGATTTACCATATTCAGATGCAACCTAAATAACTGGATAGGAGACCACAAATTTGCCTCTGGGGTGCGACCCATGCCCCTCATGGATAGGGGTAGCCGGTGTTGATCACAGACACACTCTGTTCATAAATTCATTATACAAACTACCCAAAAAGAATAAATGGGGATACTTGGAATTAACATGGCTAGGCTTGTAAAGGCTCTACGACTGATTTGGAATTTGCTGAAAACAAACTCTCTAAATACACAACAATAAAAATCTAGGACTGATTTGGAATTTGCTGAAAACAAACTCTCTAAATACACAACAATAAAAATGCCGCTACTAGGCACACCAGATAGTAAAAAAAGCCGATCGACTAACAGAGAGAACCTTATGGTCAAAAACAGCCTATTATAATAGCACAGAAATATGTCGGCGTATTCCATCATAAGAGTCTTACATTACTTCCACATGTTGAGAGCACACTTGCAAGTAGTGCTAAACACAAGTATAAGGTGCCTATAGCTTTATTACCAGTGTCCTCTAAGGTTTTGGCACTAGCAATTCATAGGATCATAGGGAAGTATAGACTAGAGGCCCCTGTGGGTCATTTTAAGCCTAGCATATTTTCAAAGGTGAGAATTAAACCCTGTACCTTGTGTCTGTAAGGTAAACACCTTAACCATTATGCCAACCACCACCCCTAAAATAATCACCACTGCCAAGGCTCAAACCTAGGACCCTATTACCTACAGCATGGTACATTAGCCCACTACACCAGCTGCAACATTACAGAGACAAGCCAAATACTGAACTAAATTACAATCCTATGGCAATTAATGTAGAATTTCTTCCTTAGATGTAATCACTCTATATGAGAGGTCATATTTCAATTCAAAATAGGGGAAAGAAGAAATTGGAGCATTCTGTTAACTAAAGTTCTGCAGAACTTTGATTAAGTTCTCTCTCTCTCCCTTGCTCTACTCAGTTTATCTGTATGTTATGAATTACTAAAGCAAGCCAGCATTAAAGATAAAACATTTTTGTTCAGCGTCAGATTCAAGAAAGTGGAGAATGGAGTAACAAACAATGACACTGTTTGAGCTCAACACGCTGAACTGCAAAGGCCATACCACAAACATTGCTTCATATTGTACTTGCACATGGCCTTCACACAAGGATGAACTAAAAACTGTAACTGGCTTAAAAATATAACAGCAGTGTTATCAGGCAAGCCAGCCAGCCATGTGACTGGCCTTTATGTTAAAAAACTGCGAAGTATAAAAGTTTGCCAGTTAAAAATTATTATATTATATAATATAATATATAATACTGCATTATTATATATTAAATGATTATTTTACAGGACATGGAGTGCAGAACTGGTAGAATTAATGCAGGCTATGTACAAGGACCCAATGACTCAAGTACGAACAGTGTTTGGCCTCACAGAGGGGCTCCCAGTGGGTGTGGGTGTACATCAGGGTTCAGCTCTTAGTCCACTGCTGTTCATACTGGCGATGGACTACATTAGCATACAGGTTGGAAGGGACAGATCAACAAAGCTGCTGTATGCAGACGATGTGGCAGTACAGGCAGAGTCTAAGCAAGAACTTCAGCAAAGGATAGGAGAATGGAATGCAACTCTGAAGGCACATGGGATGAAACTAAGCACAGATAAGACCGTGGTAATGGCAGAAAATTGGGGAAATCAGAAGAAGCTGAGAATAGAGATAGAAGGAAGGTAGTGGAAAAGGTAAACAGCTTCAAGTATCTGGAAGGAATAGTTGAGGAGAAGGGTAGGCTGAATGAAGAGGTCAAAGCTAGAATCAGAGGGGCTGCACCAACTGGCATAGAGTATCAGGTGTAGTTTATGACAGAAAAAAGCCAAAGAAGCTGAAAAGTAAGGTGTACAAGACAGTGGTGTGACCAGTACTACTGTATGGCACAGAAACCTGGGCAGTAAAGGCAGAACAGTTGAAGAAGCTAGAGGTGATGGAAATGAAGTGCCTGAGGAAGGTGACAGGATGCACACTGTGGGACAGACAAAGAAATGAGGACATAAGAGCAGAAGCCAAAGTAGCTCCAATTGCAGAAAAGATCAAGAGAACAGATTACGGTGGTTTGGGCACATGTGTAGAAAAGCAAAAGACAATCTGGTGAGGAAGATTTGGGACAGACAGGAAGACATTAAGAGGAAGTGAGGACATCCAGCAAAGAGGTGGATGGATTGTGTGAAAGAAGATCTGTGACAGTCAGGCATGAGTGTTGAAGAAGGCAGGAGTGTGGCACTGAATCGAGAAAGTTGGTGACGGTTAACACGATACCCTGACCTCATGTAGAAAAATGGGAAAAGGGGGGCTGATGATGATGATGAGTGCAGAACTGAACATTTTTAACATTAACATAATGGGGATACTTCATCATTCATTTCATCTATTTTTCTATTTCATTTTTTTCTGGTTTCGCATCCTGAACTATCAACCACTTGTGTCTGATAAGAGTATCATAAATTAATCCTATGGCAAGACTGATATTCCATAGAGAAGCCAAATACTGAAGTAAAAGCAACCATGAATGTATGACTGTCCATGAGGAAGCTATAAAGGAGTCTGACTGCTACCTTATAGCTGCCAAATCATAGAACATGTAATTAGACTTTCCTTCTCCTGCATATCTTTATTCAACATCGCTCTCATATTTCTTTGAGCACTTCCTTGTTGTAAACAACTGTAAAGTCTCACTAAAGTATGGGTGTCCCCTTCTATTACGCATATAATACTTAAATGCAGAGCAAATTTGGTAATTGCTACTCAACACCCATATCTTATTATCCTTCAGTTTTAGAGCTCCACTCCCTTCTTATGCCAAAATAAACATAACTTGGATCTCCTTTTCACCCCAGGCACCATAATTTCCTATTCCTTGGAAACTCTGCCTCTGCCTAGGTGACATCATGATAACTACATTCTGTTTTGAATTTCTTCACCTCTATTTTCACTTGCTTCTTTTCTATCATTCCCAGTGAGTCTTTGGATCTCAACTCCAATATCAAGCTCCTATTTTGCCTCCTGTGGACTGTCTTCTTTTGCAATAATTCTGCTCTTAGCACTGCTTTACATCCCTCTCAGCATGCCACACACACACACACACACACACACACACACATTTGCAATGTATACCAAAAATTGTAAGAAAGCATTAGGGAGTTCAAACATAATATTTACACTCGTTAGGTGCTACATAGAAGGCATATAGAGTGCTACTGAGGAATTAGGGTATTGCCATTCGGTCATCAGATTGTTTGCCCTTGATTTTTCTTGCAGAGATAGCAGTACAATTTTACACGTGTGTATGGATTCACTTCGGGAGGCATAGTAGTACGTCAGTCTTCTAACACTGATATTTATTTTGAAAAGTTATTGAAAAGTTATTGAAAATGTGCCTCAGGAATTTTTGGGAATATGTTTAAATGTCCTGATTATAATGTTCCAATGCATAGATGGAGGAATACAGCAATGATGTTTATTTTGTAAAGCTACGATTAAATGTGCTAGATAAAAAGGAAATAAAGAAATGAGTCCCAAAGCTTATCATCAACCGAGTGATCCCCAACCACAAGGTGCAGGCCGGTACTGGGATGCGAAATCCTTTACTAATGGCTGTAAACTCATAGTAGTTATTAGGGACAGTCAACAACTTTTCTGAAGTCCAAAGTGGGACTTTTTATACTTGAAACATTGTTGCCATTAAAAAATATATGTTTTGGTACCATTAGTAAAGGATTCTGTGACCCAATACTGGTCTGTACCTCGTGGTTGGGGATCGCTCGGGGAAGTAGCAGAGCAAACAGCACACTGGCAGGGTAGAAAAATTGACAAAGCAGATCGCATAAATCCATGTGTGCTTACTTATGTAACTTTGAACCAGGGAATTATGAGAGGCTGCTGCTGCCAGCGAGCCGCTCAGTCACAGACTTCACTCTCTCCTCTCTCACACACACAGGCAACCACACAAACAAACTGAGTCTTCTGCCTTCACACATGCAGCATTCACTCACAGACCACAGCACACACACAGTAACAATTAATTCAATTTACTTAGGTGCATTTCTGTTTTACACTATTTAAACAGAGAAAAAGGGAGTGTAAAACAGTGGATGAATGGGTATCCCGATTACTGGGCTCGAAATGTATCTGCATGCTCACATGATCACACACAGAAACAGTCTCTTCAGCATTTGCGGGCGCGCGCACACACACACACACACACACACACACACACACACACACACACACACACACACACACACACACACACACACACACAAACACACATACTGCTTTCATGCAGGAGCTGTTCATTATCTCTTCTCACATATGCAAGCACTGACTTTTCTGCACTTTCAGACTTGCATACTACTTCCAGGCACGCATTCACTCACACACATGCAGGCAGAACAACCATAGACATACATGCACATACACATACATACAGACACTGCAGCACAGTGGATGAGAAAAAAAAGAGCGGACTTAGCATTACTAATGGAAGAACAAGACAACAAAAACAGTGTTATTATATGGCAGAAATTGGGGACATCATTTTATATGCAGGATGAACACCTGAGCAAACTTACTTAGAGTTCTCTGTCCAGGAACGTTGCCTGCAGCTGCGCATAAGGAGTTACTCGCTCCAATACAGTTTTTTCTCCGGAAGGAAACAGTGGACATAAAACAGTTCCACAACAAGTTATGCAGCACTTTATAGTACCTGATAACGGGCTGGCCTAGAAAAATGTCTATGTCACAGTGTGGGAGGATCTGCAGTAGAGGGAACTACTGATTTGAATGTGTCGAAGGTACGTCATGAAGGTGGAGACAATTTGCAACTGAAAGGATGTGATACTAAAAAATGGGGGATGGGCTTTCCTGCCCTATGCTACAGAAAGGTAGATATGTAGAACTAACAAATGTGTTTGTATATTCTCGTATCTGTAGATGGCTGGGATGAGTTTACAGGGATAGAGCACCACTCGCAATTGAGCTAAAATGTGTTTAAGCCAGGAGTTTTCCTTTAAATGGGCGTTTATGATATCACTGGACTTGTGAATATTTAATAGGTTTGACAGAATAGGATCTTTTGAAGCTCTGTACATAACCCATAGGTCACCTTTCAGTTGCCGTATGATATTGACAGCACAGGCAAGTCTTTCTGATTGTCTGCATAGATTTTACATTGTAGCCCCTTGAATTTCTTTTAGAGAGAAACTGTTGTGGTTGTTCCAGCTGCAACAAGTGTTTGGCCAGGTACATACTAAAAGGGCATAAAACTCAATGCTCTACCTAATGAATGTCAACTAAAGTGGAACAATTACATCCCTGGAATTGGATGCGGCACCTTTAGATAAAAGCTTGTGATGATCAAAAGACAGTTCATTGTCAACATAGGTTCCCAGATCCCTAGCTGCAGGATCAATTTTTAGGGGTGTGTTGTCAGTTTGATATCCTGTCATATTCCATGAAAGTTCTGGAGAGAGTGACTGATAAACGAATACCCAGAGCAGTAAAAAGTAAGATGGGAGATGAGCAATTCGGATTCTGATCAGGAATCAACACAACTGACCAGAAGTTTTCATTTCAGTAAGTAGCCAAAAGAAAAATGTAGATAACACTGTTTTGGATGCAGACAATTATGACTGCACTATGGCCATTAAATATGGGGTGGAGAGCAATTGAGTCAAGGATATACTAACCAGTAATTGGAAATGTATTGATTATGATGTTAATAGTAAAATTTAATTGGCTGACAAGACTCGATTTATTTATAAAAGGCATTTTAACATTATAGAAAAATTAGAGACAGGGAATAAATGTGGATGTGATGATAGACCCAACAAGGGGATGAGGAAATGTGGAAGGTGTCCCCGGTGTAAATATATTTTTGAAAGAAATGAAATAAAATGTAGGACTATTAATGGTGAACTTAAAGCATATAATAATGGTGATTGTAATACTATTGGGCTGGTATATTTAGTGTTTTGTGACTGCTGCCATGCCTTTTACATTGGGAAGATGGAACATATGTCGAAAAAAAGAATTTATGAACATAATTATGACATCAATAATTTTAACAGTTGTTGTTGTCTTTTGGCTTTTCCCGGTTAGGGGTCACCACAGCGGAACTCCACTAATGATTGGCAGTAGATTTTCACAAACGCCAAGGTGCCAGCTCGACGTTCAACCTTCAACAAAGGCACACCCATTTACGCATGTCTTTCGAACGCCCACCTAACTGTGGGGAGGACATGCAGAATCCACATAGAACGCACTCCCTGCACTCCAGCCGAGAACTGAACGGGAGAACCTCTTGCTGTGAGGCAACAACGCTACCGCTGCACCACTGCGGAAGTGATCATCAATAATTCTAACAGTAATAACTGTAATAATTCTAACAGTAATAATTCACTTTTTAAACACAAATTAGAATGTCATGAAAATAAAAAAAAACTATTTTTTCATTTTGGAAAAAGTTAATGTAAACTCAAGGGGTGGCCCTTGGGAATATAAATTTGAATATAGGGAACTTTTATGTCAGATTAGGCTTAACACTAGTTCACCACCTGGACTGTGTGTGTGTGTGTGTGTGTGTGTCTTTCGGCTTTTCCCGGTTAGGGGTCGCCACAGCGGAACTCCGGTCCGCTAATGATTGGCAGTAGAGTTTTACATGCTGGCTTGCCGGGCCTAACGCACAACCTTCAACGAAGGAACGCCCATTCACGTATGTCATCACACAGTAGACGCTTTAACTGAGAATCGAACGGCCAACGTCTAACTGTGAGGCGACAACGCTACCGCAGCACCACCACCGCAGTTTAAATTATGGAATCTCTTTAAGCAGCATGTTAAAATTACAAGCTGCTAAGTTATGAAATGTCAAGTTACATATTTATTTACATATAGTTTTTAACTTATATTGATTTATGTAAGTTTATATACAACGGTATTTGATTTTTATGAAGTTATATATTTGTTCATATATTTATGCATTTTAATAAGAGTTTTATTATTAATTAGCATTGCTTCAATGAGATGGTCACATGAATGCTTTTAATTCAAAACTCATGTATTTAAATGGTTGGTAAAATGTTCATGATTGTTCTGATAAAGTCCATGAGATTTATATGGACGAAAGCACTTAACCTATATTAATTAAACGGCTCACATATGTTTCTAACTTCTAGAAGAGTTACACATTTGTTTTTAAAAGAGTGTCATTCTGGTTCAGTCAAATTATTTTTGGTGTTGGGACAGCTCTGAGCCCTCTTGTATTGGTTGTTCATTTTTACAATCAAGCTCGTGAGGTATACAGTCACAGTCGTACAAGAGGCTTTAATTGATGGTCATATCTGCATTCTCAACTATTCCTGACTTTGCACATCTTTTTTTTGTCTTATGCCATTTTTTGGTGTTTTCATAGGTTCATAGGTGATTACTAGGCAAATGGCACAAGAGCCTTTACAAGCTTAATTCCCAAGATATGGGATGGGGTAGTATTTGGGTAGTGGGTCTTTGGGTGTTGGAGCCCTGAGTCATTTTACAGACTACCTCTGTCCATAAGGGACATGGTCAGTACATTAGAAGTGAATTTATGGTTCCCCATCTATTTAGCCAAATTATTTTTGAAGAGAGTGAGGGACAGGCTTTGTTTTATGAAGAGTAGCCTTTGGGATAGGAATCTGTCTCTCCAGCAAGTTCTATTAGAGTCACAAATAAGGTTCAGGTACATGGAATGTGCAACTCTTGCATAATTTTTCTTGTGAATATGTAACATTTTCATTAGGGCTGGATCAGAGAATGCCTTATATGTCAGGCTTAAGTCACCTGTCAATAAATGAAAGTAGAGGGATAGGGCCCTTAGTCAGTCTACAAAAGACCTGTATATTATGCTTTGTATTTTTTTAGTGATAATCCTCTGGGGCCACTCCAGGTGGTGTAACTGCCTGGTTAGGTATATACAGAAGGGACCACTGTACTCAATTATGGGCATGATGAGGGCCAGATGAGGGCCCAGTTTTCTTTGTAAAGTTTCTGTTTTTTTCCTGGCAGTCAGTGGGGATTGTAGACTTAATAGCCTTCAGTGCAAAGCCTGGTATTCTAGGAAGTTTCTAAATATAAAAAGGCAATACCTGTTCATAATTGTGGTCCTTTATCCACCATTATTTTAGCTTTTTTCTTGATTATTAAGATAAAATGTTGAGATATACAGGGTGGCTACACACTCTTCTGAAAGCAGTGAGCCGAGAAGCTAAACTATTGTGTGGCAGTTTTTATGTAGTGATTCATTCATTTGACACAGCCAAATAACTGAAGGATACAGTCACAGCCCTACAAGTGGCTGTAATTGCTGGTCGCTTGCTTTTATGTGAGAATGAGTATATGAAGGGGGTTAAAATAAATTATTGCTGCCAGCAGTTATTACTTTTATTTTATTACATTCTGGTCTGTAAAGTAAAATCAGTTAATAAAGCTGGTTTTAATTACTAAGTACAGGGCTTGTCTGTGATTGAAAGTTATTAGTACTGTTGTCACTCATGCAAGTTAAGCAGTCATTATTTTAGCTTTGCAGAGGGAGTGTGCATTTGTTTGAAGATAGCTAGTGGTTATTATGAGACAATCTGATATTAGAGGTGTGTATGGTTGATAAGATATCTGTAACTGATGAGTATGGCAATTGTCTGTGGTGCAAATGACTGAATGTATGTGGGAGAAAGGCTGCAATCTATGTAAAAGGGCAAACTGGTGATATATTGTTTCACTTTCCATCACAGTTGAATATCAGCATTGTACTCTGTCACTGTCACTGTGTCACTCTGAGTCGTGTTGCCATCTAGCAGCACTTGGTTCTTTGTTTGAGATTTTGGCTGTGACTACTTCTTTGTGGAATCAGCATGCTCCCTGTGTCTGTGTCAGGTTTTATCTATATGCTTTGGTTTCTTCTCCCAGACCCTCAGCTGCATAAAATATGCCTCTGACCAACTGTATTATTACATTTTAGCTTAACCTTACACCAGAAGGGAACACAAGATGTAACTGTCTCTCTTTGGAGGGGCAGGAAGGCAGGCACTCTTCCTAGATAGGATTTATATATCTTTGCATTTGTCTTCTCAGTTTATTATGGGACTACTGCTGTGTTAGGTTAGAACATTATACTTTAGCAACAAGTTATTTTTCCTTGAAAGAGAAAATAAGACTAAAACTTTTTTTGTACTTATTATTAAGTCAAAAAGTTGTAAAAAAATCTCTAAGATGCACATCATAGCACCCTAAAACTTTTAGGTGTTTAGCAGACCCTGATCTGCTAGCTTAATTCAGTTGCATCCTCCAGAGTCACTGCAGTAGAATCTTGGCCATTTAGGATATGTTAAAAACATAGAAGGAGCTAAAAAGGTTACACAACCAAACACCTGAGTTATGAAAACACAAAAAATAAGTAATCTATATGAATGGTGTTGGCCCCAATGAGGGGGAGGGGGCACAGGGGACTTGCAGAGGGGAATAATATGCAACAGTGGGGCCCATGGAGTCCTTTGTCTAGTGCTCTGTTCCACCTAAGGCCGGTCTTGTTTGCTGTCAGATATATGAGATAGATATAGTCAGTAATCTGGCTATAATGAGTGGTTTCATAGTGTGATAATCTGGGGATGAGAATGAATAAACACATCTGCTGTTTGATCACAAGTAATAGTCATTAGCCTGTTATAATAAAGCTCCACGCCATTCCAGTTAGCCCACCCATTTATCTGCATCCTGCAGTCCTCCCCCCTTGGCTTGAGGTCACCAGCAGCCACTGTTGGCCACTTGAAAAGTGTCTTTGTGTGGCTTACACAGTCAATCTGCTGCCTGTTTCTGTCTTCAGTATCTCAAGCTGAGTTCAATGAGGGAGGGTTTTCAGGATGTCTGCCCTTTGCCTGGCTGTAGTACCAATGGTGTGATTCAGAATGGTATGCCCACTATTTCCCCCATCCTGGAGTTGTTTTTTCTTGTGTGTCACCTCTGTGACTATCATCATTCTCATCCCCTTGTGATTGCATATGTAATTCTACTGCCCCCAGTATGTCAGCAATTCTCATATCAGTCTTTCTCACTGTTTTATATTTGCTTGTGCACCCCTGTCTCTAAACCTCACTTTCTTATCCCTTGTCTTGCCCTTAAAACCTTACCCATCTTTCCTCCTCCCCAAAAAACCATGAGTGCCTATCCCTGCATAAAAAAAGTATATCCTACCCCCCCCTCCGTACTCCCATTCATCCCTTTATTATTTCGCTTGTGTATGTTGCTGTTCTTGCTGCAGTCTCCCCCTTTTGTATTTTCCCATGGACTCACCCCACCCCACCCTTTTAATGGTTAAGAGATGGATTTAGACATTGCTGCAGACCCTTTAATGTGTCTTGCAAGCATTCCTTTAGTGATGCAGTGTAGCACATGTATACATATAATTTGCTTGCTTGTTTGATTTACATTAGCCCTAGCCCCAGATGCAGGAATCTCTTTGGCTACATTGGTCCTGTTATTTCTGTGGGTGATTTTTTTTTTTTATTAGCAGTGGTATGGGCTGCAGATTTCTACCTGGTTAACTGATAATTGTGTTTGAGCTGCACTGCTGTATTAGCCGTACCCGCTGGGGGCTTAGTACAATTGTGCTAGGTGTTTCCACTATGAGAGGACAAATGTGACTGTACTGCGGATTGGAATCCCCAAACTGCATTTGCCAAAAACAGACTGCTGAAAAACACTTTTTAAAATGTTTTACAGGAGGATAAGCCCACTTGCACCTTGGATTTATATATACCAACTCCAAAGTTGCACTTACTCGAAAAGGAGACCCATGAACTTATATATACCAACCTTGAAGTGACCCTTACTCCAAAAAGGGGGAACTTCCACCCAAAAGGGAACTGCTTCTGGCACAACTTGCTTAAAATTATTTCCTGTGAAGAAACTCCAATTGACAGCAAGTTGAAGTTCGAGCAGTTGAAGCTCAGGAGTTCAAGCTTCACCCACCAGTAGGGTTATGATGCCTGGCATGTTTTTGAATCCAGGGAATAATGTTCCATACGATACACACACACACACACACATATATATATATATATATATATATATATATATATATATATGGATTCACATTAGAAGCTCGAAATACTGAAATATTGAAATTTAGTATTTTGAGCCCATAAAGTGTGGAATCCTGAAAATAGCTAAATCTCAGAAGCGTGAAATTCAAAATCTCGAATACCGGAGGTTTTGAATTAGCGCTTCTGATGTTTCGCTGTGGTTATGGATTCAGGTAAGTGTGTATGTGTTAAGGGTTTTGGATAGGGGCTGTGGTGTGTGTTAGTGTGTTTCGTTGCTGTGATGTGTGTGTGTAAGGAGAATGTAGCTTGTGTTGTGGTGTTTTGTGTGTGCTTGTATGTAGTGCGACCTCGTAGTTAGAATATTTAAGTAGGGCGGGTGTGGGGGTAAAGGCCCTCACATAGGGGTTTAGGGGGGCTTGCCCCCTGCTTTTATGTAGTAGAGAGCTTGTGTTTGTGTGTGGGGAGGAAGGTGTGTGTGTGTGTGTGTGTGTGTGTGTGTGTGTGTGTGTGTGTGTGTGTGTGTGTGTGTGTGTGTGTGTGTGTGTGAGTGTGTGTGTGTGAGGAGTAGAAGTGCTAATTCAAAATCTCCGGTGTGCAAGAATTTGAATTTCACCCACCATCCCCTTAGATATCCAATGGGCTACGGCCAAAGTGGTCATCAGAGGAATACTCATACAAAAATCCTCTTATTATAAAAAAAAAGAGAAATTGTACATCAATAACCTCAACAATGAGCAAAAGATGACTGATGCACAACTACAAAAGGATTTTTCTCCTGAACTGGAAAAGAAATTACATGTGATACAAAAAAAATTTACTAATTTCACTTACAAAATCAATCCTTGGTAGAACTCAAACTCCTTCACAGATATTCGGAATGGGCCCAAACCCCCTCCAGAACACTAGCTGGACTCATAAACATCAAAGAGGGACCAAACTATATTAATGAAATAAAATACAAAGGGAAAAACGTATACAGTAATGAAGATATTGTTAACTCTTTTGTAAATATCTTCACTGAAATCTATAATCCCCAAAACCAGACCCCAAATGAAATGCACAAAAAATTCCTAAATGAGCTATCTGTTCCAAAATTATCCTTCGCGCAAAACACCCTTCTAAACAGCCCCATAACACTGAATGAAATAATGCTAGCTATTAAAAAACTTAAACCAAATAAGGCGCCAGGTCCTGATGGTTTTACAGGAGAATTTTATAAAACTTTTAGTCGTCACGTTTCTAAAACTCTCCTTGCCATGTATAATTATATCATCTCGAAAGGGATTACTGATAAGTATATGAACAATTCGAAAACAATATTCATCCCAAAACCAAACTCTGACAAGTCCAACCCTCTCTGCTATAGGCCCATCTCCCTTATTAACGTTGACATCAAAATCTTATCTACCATTTTTGCTAATAGAATTCAGAAAGTTATAGCTACAGTCATTTCTTCTGAACAGTTGGGATTTATGAAACAGAGGCAGCTGTGTGACAATACACTTACCTTAAACACATTAATGTTGTTTCTAAAAAGTGATAACCACCCGCGTTATGCACTCACCCTAGATGCTACCAAAGCCTTTGATAACGTTGATCTAAACTTCCTTTACCTAACCATGAAATTCTTTAACTTTCCAGATCTGATTATCGACAGTATTAAGATGCTTTATAACAATGCCTCCACTTCCCTGTATATAAATAAAACTTTATCACGCCCTATTAAAATTACCAATGGCACTAGGCAGGGTTGCCCACTCTCACCTTATCTTTTTAATTTATATCTGGAACCTTTCCTTCTCTGGGTTAAACAAAAGACTTATCACCATATCCCAAAAGTCTTCAACAGTGATATAAATTATTCTGCATTTGCAGATGACCTAAACATCTATTTTGAGCTTCCCAACACCGATCTTCATAAAATTCGAAATTCTATTAATCTTTTTGCTGAGGCTGCTAATTATAAATTAAACCCTGCTAAATCATCTATTTTTCCATTAAACCCTGCAAACCATTTAGAATATCACTTCCCCCTGTCTGACATTCCTCTGAAATATACACTTAAATACCTAGGAATAAATTTCACACACCCTCACCAAGAACTAATAAAAGCAAACCTATATAGAGTCTGGGATCAGATAAATAACAATCTAACTAGATGGAAAAACATCAATCTTTCTTTGCTATCAAAATCTGCTATCATTAAAATTAATATTTTGCCTAGAATCCTTTTTCATCTTAACTCTATCTTCTTAAATGTTCCAAATTTTTTTTCCAGAAAAATGGAAACCACAATCTCAAAGTTTTTATGGTTCCTTAAATCAACCAGAATATCATACAGGAATCTAATTACCCCAAAGAACAAAGGCGGTTTAAGTCTCCCGGATTTTAATTTATATTACAACATCATTAATACTAGCCGTCTAATTCAAATAGCCTGCTATGACCCCTCTGATGAAACTTGGTACCCAACCTGGATCAAAATCTGGTGCAACTATATATATTCGTTAAAACTCAATCCATATGCTGTCCCTTTTCTTGCACCTGATGGTGACTACAAGTTCAAGATCTTGCCTACACTAAAGAACAAAATTCGCATCTTTCAAACTCTGATGACCTCCTTAAATTTGCACAATACTATTCCCACTCTCCAACCTATTCACCTAAACCCTAACTTAAAAATCAATAATAAAATGATCGATCTAACAAACTTCCCTATTGTTAAGAAAGCCATAGCTTGGCACTTCTATAACTCTAAAAATGTTACCGAGGTCAAAGCTTTATTTGGTGCTCCTAAGAAATATGATCCTATCTTAAGGCAAATTAGCTCACTTATAAAACAAAAATTCTCTTACTATAGACTGAAGGAGCAAGACATTACAGTATCACAATCTATCATTAAATCACTCTCCCTATGGAACAAAATGATTTCGAACACCTATAAACTTGTGTCAAGCATCAAGTATAATCATTCACTTCTATTTTCCAAATATTGGGACGGTATACAAGGAGAAATTTCTATGGAGTCTAAGTGTGAAGCAATCAATAATACCCTGAATTTAACCCCCTTCAAAAACCTAATTTACACTCAGCTTATGATAAACAACAATTCCTACTATACCCCAGCAGTCTTACTGAAATTCAGATACAATAAAAACTTAACCTGTCCGTTCTGTTCTCTCCCACATGTAGATATATTTCACATCTTTTGGAGCTGTAAGAATATTTACAAACTTTGGTGTTCTCTCAGAACTCAGTTGGAAAAAATGGGATACGAAAAAACCACATTCTCTTGGCAAACCATGATTTTTAATATAATTTCTAAATCTCTTAAGGGTATCCATCACCACATCTGTGTTACAGCCTGTGCCCTTCTGAAATATTTTATAGCCAAGAACTGGGTCAATCCCTCAACAATAGCTTGGGAAAACGTTTCATCAATGGCAATCAAATATATATCTGCACATAAGTTATGCAATAATAACAAAAAGAAAAAATAATATTTTCAGAATTACTGGTGTAGACTTTTTGACCTAATCCAAACTAGATAATCTTCCAAAATGTGGGTCACTAACACTACATTCCAGGAAATCCTCCATCAGTATCAGTTCTGGCCCTATAACCATTAGACATTGTTACCATCACACGGTAACTTTTGATTTTACAAAATATTTTCTTATATCATTTTGTTATCCTCTGGCATCCATGGTGTAAATATGTTGTAAATATGGCATAAATAGAAGTACATGGTGTAAATAGTTGTTTTTTATGGTTATACCCTCCTTACCGCTTTTCTTTCTTCTTAAGACAGTGATATATTCTTCCTTCCAAGTCACTTTCCATTTGTATCTCTAGACTTTGACTGTAATAGGTTATTGGGGGTCTTTACTGCTTATACTGGTCTCTAAGATGTAAGCTTCCCTGTAAGATAACTGTTGTGTTATAAATGCATTGTTTTTGCACTAACTGTTACATATATACCTATACTTTACTGCTTCCTGCAATGACTTACAGTTTTTCCTTTGTATGTTTAAAAAGTTTGAAAAATTTAATAAAAATATCTTTGGAAAAAAAAAAAGAATTTGCATTTCGCGCTTCTGAGTTTTTGTTGTTTTACCGTTTCGACTTTATAGCCTCGAAATATTTTAGATATTTCAGTATTTTGAGGATTTAAAGTGAATCCATATATATATATATATATATATATATATATATATATATATATATATATATATATATATATATATATATATTAGGTAATATAGTAAAATACCACTTACAAAACTTGATAGCAATAAAATTTAGATCAAATTTAAAACTCCAGAAGTACTAACAATGGTAAATTAAATGTCTGCCCACATGTCATGCAGCAACCATCTGTCTATATCTTGGACTACCATCCTGAATTTTATATTAACAGCATTCATTTCAAAGATTTGCAAAACTGCAGAAAGAAAATAAAAAAAGGGACAGGCAATCACTAGAAATGTGTACTATTTTTCATTGCAGAGGTGATAAGCAGAGCAATTATTTAAAGAGAGTAATGTGGAAGTGCAAAGCAGTCTGAAACTTACTTTCACCCAAAGAAAAACGGCATGCAGGAATGATACAGATTTTTCAGCTGTATCGAGAATGATAAAAACGATAATGTAGAATGTAACTGAATTAAAGGTAGTACAGCAGAGACTCCTGTAAATTTGTTAACTTAAAAGAATCACAGATGAGTAGCAGAACTATCTATGGTATTACAACGCAAACATGGTTACAGATCAAGGTTTGTCTTTACAAGAAATAAAATATTTTGTAGACCAACAGAGGGTATAAATGCCTGTGCAAACAAGTGTATTGGGATGATGCTTACAGTGCAGGAAACATGAACATTGAATTCACTTTGTTCATATAAGACAGTGAACTTGAATAGGTTAGTGTAAACAATTCAAAATAAACAGATAAAAAATGTGAAGAAATTAATAATGTAATGCAAGAACTTTATCAAACCCATATTCTGTTTAACTTGCATATGGTCCTAGAAGCAAGTTAAAAACAAATTGTAAGTCAAAGAATGGAATTTGCGTACAGCTATAATCTTTGATAGTGGATCATAATTGTGATCACATTTGTATGCAGGTAGGTTAAATATAAACATTTCAGCATTCTAAATGGTAATAATTAGACATTATGTTAATATGTAACCATTACACCATGCTTTTCTCCTACTGTTCTTATGAAAAAATGTACCTTAAGAAGAGCTTTGTACGTAAGAATACAGATGCAACATAATATATGTATTAGATGGGTACTTAAAACTTAAGTATATTTTTAACCCAATGTATGCATTTTACTTGACTGCTACTTGTATCTGTTATTATACTATATTGGCTCACAGCACAGGGCATTTTACATTCTATGTTTCAAATCTAAGGATATAATCGGTCAAGTTATTGTAATTATGCTATACATGCTTATATTGTCTCAGATATAGTGCGGGTAAAGATAGCATACTTGGAAATAGATACTGTGCACACGATAGTCAAGAATGCTATCTTCCAACCTCCTACTGATGTAGAAACGCAGGTTTGACAAAGCCAAGGCTTCTCTATCTAATTTATAGTGAAATCAGTTGTGTAGTACCTTAATCTGGTATCCACTCATCTGTATTACTTAAACATGTCTGTGTGTTTCCTCTGCGACTGCTAGTACAATAGAAAATAGAACAGAATACCATGTATGCATGCACTTGTTTGAAAGGCCTCTTATGCATGACTGCTTAGACTCCATACTGCCTACTGTTAATGGGCTGTTCCATAATACCTGTAGGTTATGTTATTTATACTGTTCCAATGCTCGAACAACTGATGAAGTTAGAAATGCTTGTCGCTAATCTGTATCAGTGATTAATCACTACTACATCTTACATATTTTCTTCAGTAGGATATTTATGTCACCCTTTAATTGATATTTAGCTGCCCATTACCATTGTAACATTCTTAACTGTTTTCCACAACTTGCCTCTATCCCAGACTTCCCATTGCACCCTTCCTATATCCCATCCTACCCCTACCCTCTCTCTTCCATCCCCCTAGTATTTCTCAACCTACTCCTACTGTTCAGCTACTAATTCTTTTCTTTCTCTCCCATTTCAATTACCATCTCTCTGAACTGTGCGGACTCTTCAGCAAACTCCACTGCCAATAAGGAAGTCCACCCTACACCTATCCACAAAGAAACATTTAATCCTGCAAGTTTTTAGTGCAACAGTGTATGTTTCTATATTTAGCCTTTTAACATAGCCATTTATTGCTATCTCTTAAAGAAGCTGTTTGTATCATGCACACAACCCGGATGCAAGCTCCCTCCTAAACCCACCACAGAATCTGGTCCACACATTGAATTAATTGGAAATATATCTACCTGGCTACAAGACTTTATATTCAACAACCTAAGTGGTCCTGATATATTGTATTAAAGTTCTGATAAACTGTATTAAAGTTAAGGGCAGTGAAGGACAGGCCTCAAAACTATAGTTAACTTACCTGGCTGTATACTAGGTGACTCTGTCACCTGCCTCATGGTGGTTTCAATCCACTCCATTCTCCCTCGCTGCACTCAGGTTCACTCCGCTACCCTACACTACACCAAATTCCCACACACCCCCACTATATGTGCATTTACATTTAACCAAAAACATGCCTACAAAACGGGAACCAATCCCTCTTAGTCTTTCCTTATTTCCCATCTAAACAGCTACTCCCCTTTCCTTCACATTAACTCTTAACACACAGAACACCTTCTCACCTCCTACAACTACTAGCAAGCACACATACTAGACCCTCCTCAGAATAACATCTCTAAAAATAACTCGACTCCTTTTTACTTCCAACTCTCTACTACTCCTACTATATAAGCTCTCCTCATATGAGCTTCCTTTTAAACACACTATTCATCCTCCATACCAAACCTCTACAACCCCAACACCTCATAAGACTCAACAATGGCTTATCACCCCAGCCCTCTTCCACATCACTAATATAGACCATCACACAATCAAACTTCTTCCACAACTAATGAAATCTCCTAGCTCCCTTAGATTCTCTAAGCTCCTATACAAATTCTCCAAACTCTTTCATCATATAACCAAACAATTAAATCTCACAGAAGACATCCATCCCAATTCTGGTCCCACAGCTTCCCATGTTTCACTACCCAACCCATCCCAACCTAACCAGAATTGGGATGGATGTCTTCTGTGAGATTTAATTGTTTGGTTATATGATGAAAAATGTACATAGCATAGCTAACAAAACCCACAATCTACATGCTTTATTTTCCCACTACTCCCCAGATATAGTTACTTTAACTGAAACATGGCTAAAACCAGACATCAACAATAATGGAATCACTCCCCCAGGCTACAATATCTTACAGAAAGATAGAATAAACAAAAATGGAGGTGGTGTAGCTATCTTATACAAAGATCGTCTATCACTTGAACTTCTTGATGCCTCTAGTCAGACCTGGCAAATACTGAGCTAATTCTAGCCAAACTGACCATCAACACCAGCAAACACCTTAATATAATAGGTGGATACTTCCTACCTGGCAACAAAATTGCCATTCTGGAAAACCTTCTACAATAGTGTTCCACATCCCTCCCTCAAGAGACCATCCTAATGGGGACTTCAATATTGATAGGCTCCGCTGTTCCTCCCCAACTCCCATTACACACATTAACCTGTACGGCTTTGCCCAAGTCATCTTATCTCCCACCAGGACCGATAAAACCTCCAAATGGGAATCCTTACTAGACTGGATTCTAGTTAACTCTCCCCACCTGTCATTTCACTCAGGCTGCCTACCTGAGAATTTGAGTGACCACTGCCCAATGTTTCTCTTAAGAGATTGCAACCATCCATCACAGCAAACTTCCTTCTGAACAATTAGGAACAAAAAAAATTAAATCCTAATAATTTTATCTCTGCCCTTAAAAATTGTTTCTGGGAATATCTCAAACAACTGCCCTTGGATGAGGCAGTACTCTCCTCTAACAACACCTTCCTTGAGATTCTCAACACCCATGCCCCACCTAGAAACATTAGAGTCAAATCCAATTACGCACCCTGGTTAACCAAAGAAAGTAGATCCTTACGCAAAGACAGGGATAAGGCCTGGTTGCAGTTCTATAAGAACAAAACAAGCACTACTAAACAACATTTCCTTAACTTAGAAACAAAGTTAAAAAATCAATTAAAACTGACAAATCCACCACAAAATACAAACCAAACATCAGAATAACCCACAAAAATTCTGGATTGCAGTCAACAACCTATTGCAACAAGGAAAAAACACTACCCCCAATCCAAAAACAGCTAACAACCGAGGAACTGTGGACACCCAGTTCAACACTTACTTCATGGAATCTATTCAAACTCTAGCCAACAATCAGACTAAGTCCAACTCTACCCCCTGAACCAATCCCCAATTCGGTCCCACAAAATAACACAAACCACTTCAAGTTAAACCCAGTCTCCATCTATTATATCAAAAACTACTTAAAAAACTATAACCAACCACTTTAGCTGCTGATAATCTCTCTGAAGAATATCTACAATTTACATCAGAAGAAATTTCCTACCCAATAACCATACTTATAAATATATTAATAACAGAAGCATATGCCCCCACTATTTGAAAAATCTCTCACATTTTGCCTCTACACAAAGGCAGTAGATCCTGTGAATTTACTAGTTGTCACCCCATTGCCATCCTTTCTCCCCTGTCGAAAATCCTGGAAAGAGTAGTACACTCCCAACTCATAGAATACCTACTATCTCACAATCTCCTAGCCCATACCAAACATGGCTTTCACCCTGCACATGACACCACAACAGCCCTACTATCACACCAAACTCATTAATGTCCTCAACTCCCACAATCTTGGCAATACTGCTATAGACTGGTTTCAAAGCTACTTAGACTGACAACAAGGCATCTGTTGGCAACAATCCCTCTCACCCCTCCTGCCAGCCACCTTAGGGGTACCACAAAGCTCCATCTTTGGACACCTTCTATTCTCTCTATTTACTAATCAGCTTCACTCTGCCACTCCCCATGCTAGTGTGATTCAATACACTGATGACTTCACTTTGATCTGCTCAGCTTCTACCCTCAATGACCTTCAATCCATCACCCAAGACTCCTTCCTTTCTGTTGAAACTTGGTTAACCAACTCCCAACTTGTATCAAATCCCAATAAAACAAAGCTTATGCTCTTCTACCCCACTAAAAATACTTTTCCCTCCACAACCTTCTACATCTTCTCTAAAAACAAAACCATGATCACTCCTACTCCCTATAGCAAACTACTAGGGTTATAATTGACAATAACTTGAAATTTGATCTCCATATAGACCAATGTATCAAAAATGTTCACAAGAAACCTGGCCTGCTATATAGGAATAAACAATTTCTAACTAGCAATACAAAAATCACAATTGCTAGGACACACCTTCTAGCAACACTCCTATGTGCATCCCCAGTCCTAACAAACCTCCATAAAATGACCTTGCCAAGCTTGAAACCTGCTATAATAAAATCTCCACATTTGCCACTAATGCTTCCAACAAGTCCCATCATTGCTTATCACTCAACTAGCTCAATTGGCTAGAGCTCCTTCTACTCCTTCCATTTAATCAACTAACCTTAGCTCATAAAATTCTCCACCACCCAGAAAAGACCCCACCTTAAAGATATTATTCAACCATACTCTGCTTCTAGATCAAAAATAAAAAGTTTAGGCACAAGGACCACTGCAAGAACTAGTACCAACACCAACATATTTATTAATCCACAAATGACATAAAATCCAGAACGAGTCACTTTAAATAAAACACTTAACTTTATCATGCTAATTTTGTATTTTATGTGCTGGAAAAAGTGCCACGTGGCATTAGGGGAGGAGAATAGGGGATGAGAATTTAATTTAGGGAAGTCTTTTGGCAGCTAGTTTTAGAAGCCTATAAACCCCCAGGTTTTAATGAACATCTCCCTAGGCCTGTGTTAAAACTAAGAGCTGCTAGATTATAATTATTATGTTGGGGGTTTGCTCATGTTTTAACTTGTACATTTTCCATTTTTATTAGTATAAAGTATTGTTGCAATGTATTTCTTACAACATACCTTTCATTATGTATTATATTTGAGCCACTAGATGACAGTAAAGCACTTTATTTGAATTCCTTTCCTTCGCATCAGAATTCTGTTTTACATTTTTTTACATATATTTTAAAACAGTTTAACAAAATGATTTATGAAATGTGAATTGAAAGTTTTTAATAATATGTTAGACAAATGGTTTTATTAAGGTCTAAACACATTTATACATTTATACAGCTATTACAGTTAGAGGAATATATGTTTGTGCATTTTGGTAGCTTAATTATTTTATTTGACTGTGATTTTTAATTGGACAATGAGTTTAAATAGAGTATATATATATATATATATATATATATATATATATATATATATATATATATATAAGGTATTATGGGATTTATAATTTTAGCTAATCTGATGAAGTTCTATGGTGAATGAAAAACACGGTAATAAAGTTAAGTGTTTTATTTTAAGTGACTCGTTCTGGATTTTATGTTATTTGTGGATTAATAAATATGTTGGTGTTGGTACTAGCTCTTGCAGTGGTCCTTGTGCCTAAACTTTTTATTTTTGATGTTGCTGGAGCATTTTTGCTCTCTTTGGCACAGATTTCCACATTATTTTTGTTTGGTATATTTCTGGAGGTCATGGAGACTGGTGAGAACCAACCGCTAGTAGCTGTGTGTAATGACAGTGTTTCAGAACTTAGAAATGCAGTGGGAGAGCTCACTCAAATAGTACAACTACTGAATAGCAGTGTATCACAATTGTTGAGTGATAGTAGATCGGGCTCATTGCCTGGTAACCAGGAGGGAGTGGCTTTGGTTGAGAGGCTGAAAGGAATACGGGAAAATTAAGTATGTGTTTCCGGACATTATGGGGATGTGAGTAATGGTGATCGTGAAGATTCAGCTTCTCCTACTGGTATTCTATGCATCTTTAGTCTTCTACTGTGGAGAAAACTGTGATTTTATCTGAATCCTATCAAAAAGAAGGGGCTAGACCTAAAGAAAAAAGGAATATTGTCCGTTGCCAATATACAGGTAACTGTAATAACAGAAATGATATTGAATAGATAAAGACTTTTACAGAGATTTTAAATGGTAAGAATGGCTTAAGAACAATTAATGTAATGTTAGTAAAGAGCAAAAAGTTGTTTTAGATGAAAATACTTATAATTACCACTTGAATGTTATTTATGATTAAAAGTATAAAACATTGGATTTGGATAATAAATATTTAAGGAAATGTATGGATATGGAAACTGTACCGAAAGGCTTAAGAGTGTACAAGTACCTGAATAACATTAAGGAGGGGTCAGATATTTAAAAAGAATTAATAAAAATTTTTGACACATTTGTTTTTTCAATTATGAAAGTTATAATAAAAGAAAATGAGATGGAAATGGAAGAATTATTTAGGAAAATAGAAGAAACAAATAAGAGAATTGTGAATAATCTTTTGTTTACAGTGGAAGATGAAAGGGAATGGTACTTGAACATTAGGAAAAAAAATAGATGAAAAATGTATGTTTATAGCTAAATGTAAGAATAGGAAAATAGGAAGAGATGTAGTTGAATATAAATAAAACAGATGTTAACTGAAACCAAAACGGGGGAAAGACAGGGAATTGCAGGGTGGACATTTTGATAATGAGGAATTTAAGGGTAGGAAGGATAAGGATAGATATAATTATAATAAAGGTAATGGGGAATGATTTAATGAGGGGGACTTTTATAATAACTATAGTGGTGGTGAAGATGTTAATACTGACCTAAATGACCCTTTAGAGTTTCCCAACTGAAGGAGGTCAGAGAAAATAAAAAACAAACCCACAGTGCAATATCCTTACAATGGGGGGTGGAAATAACAGAAATGTGCACATTTCAACATGTTGAGTTTAATGAAAGTGATAGCAATGTAGGCGTTGTACAAAGGTCGAGTGTTTTTACTTTTCAGAACTATAATATATTTAATTATAGTAGTCTGGAAATAGATGAAAGATACTTCCATTTATTTATGAAAGGGCTAAAATATGTGCCTAATAATAAAAGAGATATTAGTAAGGTTCTTATAGATTTAAAGCTATTTGCTAGAAAAAAGAACCTGGAATTAATGTATGGGGGAAGAGACAAGGACAAAAGAAAAAAATTGTAATGATTTTAGAAATAAAAGTATTTTCAACCCCCCATTGCACCCCAGCTGAAAACTTTTGAAGTTGTAGTGGAAAAGGAACTTAGAGAGACTTTAATTAAGTCTAAGGTGTTTTCTAACTTAACCTACCAATAGAGATAACTTCTTAGGGAGCTAGGTGTGAATAAAAATATAAGAATAATGAGGCCAGGTAAGAGTAGGGGTATGACTATTATGGATAACACAGCATAATATATGTGGGCAAAATGGAAGAAATATTAGGAGATGAAGAAAAATATAATAAGATTCCATTAATGAGATCAACATTGCTTACTCTAAAATTGACTTTGGCTTAAAATAATTATTTTATAATGAAATGATAGAAAGTGAACTTTACAAGTACTTCTTAATAGAAAGGCTGATTATACCTTCTATTTTTGATGTAGTCAAAGTCCATAAAGATTTAAACAACCCACTCTAAGGCCTCTTGTGTCTGCCAATGACTCCAAAACATATGGTATAGCTAAGTATATAGATTCAAAAATAAAAACTGTATGGATGGAGCATTCAGGATTACAAAAAAAAACTCATAATCTTTTGAAGACTCTAGACCAAACCATCTCTGATAAAGATATTATTTTTGTAACAATAGATATTGTTGATTTATTTTCAGTAATTCCTCATTCAATTGGAATGGAATGGTTTGAGGAAGCACTATCGGAGGCTAAAAGATTTTTGTGGAAGGACCTAAGAGTCATAATGGAGTTGTTGGAGATGGTACTTAACAATAATTTTATAATATCTGAAGGTGAGTTTTTTAAACAAATTAAGGGACTAACAAGGGGGCATGTTGTGCCCCTACCTACACAAATATAGTTTTAAACACCTGGGAAAACAAATACATTTTTAACTCGTCTTATAAGAATAGTTGGTGTTTATGCAAGAGATACCTAGATGATTTATGTCCATTTTGGATAGATATGGAAGAAAAGGTGAGAGAATTTTTAGATTATATAAATAAATAGAACTACTGGATTTTTAAAATTCACATATAACATTTCAAAAGATGCAGCAGATTATTTAGATGTTACTATCGATAAAGACTATAATAGTAATGAATTCAAATCTAGGGTGTTTAGAAAAAACACGTTTTCCCGCTCCTACTTTTATTTCACAAGTGCCCACCAGTACAAACAAAAGAGAAGTATAATAGAGGAACAATTTATCAGACTTTCTAGAATGACCTCAGATGAAAAGGAGTTTTTGAGAGAAAGTATTAAGCTAAAACATATGTTTTTGGAGAGAAAATATTTGGTAGAAATGGTAGAAGAAGTTAAGGAAGTAAAGAAAGGGAGACTAGATAGATTTGCCCTATATTAGGTAAGGGATTGAACAAGAATGTAAACATAGGGGGAAAATATAAGGGAAAAGAGGAAAGTAATTTTACTGGGGCATTTGTTTTGAATTATAATAGTAAAGCCTCATTGATTAAGAATATTATATTAAAAAACTGGAAAGTGTTTGCTGGGTTTTCTGACTTAGATCAATCTTCAAACAGTCATTAACATTTACTTATAAAAGAGACAGGAATGTAAAAAAATATTTTAGAATAAAAAAAGACAACAAAGAGGTCAATAAAAGAAAAGGGACCTTTAAATGTGGCAAATGTGCACAATGTCCCCACATAAAAAATGCAGAGAAGATCTACTTGGATAGCAGGGATAAGATAATAAGCAGTAAGCAGTTTTACAACACATTACAGTAAAGTAATTGTTTACATTGCAGTATGTAAAAAGTGTTCCACATTTTATATGGGGAAAACAGAGTGAACCCTTAAAAGAAGAATATATGCACATCTATACAATATTCGTAAGCAAGACCCTAATAATACATTATTTAAGCATACTAAAATTTGGAATGAAGCTAAATATTTATTTTTTTGTGCTGGAAAAAGTGCCACACGGCAATAGGGGAGGAGAATGGGAGACAATAATTTAATTTTAGGGAAGTCTTTAGACAGCTAGCTTTAGAAGCCTGTAAACACCCAGGTCTTAATGAACATGTCTCCCTAGCCCAAGTCTTAAAACTAAGAGCTACTAAATTATAATTATTATGCTGGGGGGGGGGTTGCTCATGTTTTAACTTGTACATTTTCCATTTTTATTAGTATCAAGTCTTGTTGCAATGTACTTCTTATAATATACCTTTTTATTATGTATTATATTGTAACCACTAGATGGCAGCAACGCATGGCATTTGAATTCCTTTCCATTTCCTTAGAATTCTAAGTTTTTGCACATATATTTAAAACATTTTAACAAAATGATTTACAAAATGTGAATTGAAAATTTTAGTAATATGAAACACAAATTGTTTTATTAAGGTCCAAACACATATTTATACATTTATACAGCTATTACTGTTAGGGCAATATATTTTTGTGCATTTTGGTAGCTTCATTATTTTATAGCTTCATAGGTTCATAGGTTGGTACTGGGCTATCTGCCCGAAGGCATATATTAGCCCAGCCACGTTGTGCGGTATTCACCTCCCCTTTAGTAGTTCCCTAGACCCTTGTACTAGCAGCTAGTACCCTTGGCCCATATATAGTAGCGTTGTTGGTGTGATCCCCGGTGTGAACTTTCTGTTACTATTATTATTATTATTATTGTTATTATTATTCTGTTATTATTATGTTGAACTGTATCTCTTTCAATTTGTAACGTTGTCTCTGTTCAAAGTTATGTACACTGAATATAACTACAAACCCTTACAATATATGATATGTTCTTGCTATAGTTCCTATTTTTAATTCCTGATGTACTATATTAATGTTTTAAAGCTTTGATGTACCAAATTAATGTTTTAAAGTTATGTTCGACTATACTATGTACTGTATGACATTGGAGTTTTTCTCCCAGGGCCTCCACTGAAAAAGGACATGTGTTCAGCTGGACTTTCCCAGTAAACAAATGTAAAATAAATAAACCCAGTCAAATGGTGCTAATTACTACTATGTGTGTCCAAACTAATGACACAATCATGTTCATTGAGAATCTAAGAGTGAGGACACACATTGTGTGCAAACACTGATTATGCTTATTGTAACTCATATTTAAAACTGTTTTACCAATACCTGTGAGTGTTATTTGTGTCTGTGTGTCTGTGTACATAAATGCATTTTGTCCATTTTCAGCACAGGTCCATGAACAAAACCTGCAGTAAATGCTACTGCACTGTAAATTGTAGGAGAATCCAAGAAGTCTCTTGGTAAATGTTTTGGGATGAAAGTGCTTAACTTTTGGAATAAAGTCATTGTCTGTTACCCTCTGGGTGCTTCTTTAATTTATTATATTTGGTTTATACTCCTGATGAAGATATTAAGTCATTTAACTATACAATGATCCCTAGTTATCTCTACCGAGGAATGTGTGACTAATCAGTTTTGCCAAATTAAGAAAAACCTCTGCGGTTACTTAAAAACCTACATTCTTTTTTGCACCATGCCTATTTTTCTTCTACTCCTATATAGTCAACCTTATCCAGCAGTTATGCCAGTTGCGGAATAAGTACCAATAAAAGTTTTTACTGCCTTTCATTAATATTAATGCCAGTATACTCTGACCTGCCCCCATGAATTTCATTCACACTCATCGACAACTGTGGTCTGTGAAGTGCTAAGCTGGTATGAGGAGCATGGCATTTTGCATAAATATCCTGCCTGTACTTATCTCAAAATGTGTAGGAATTTTACTGGTGTAACCCTCGTAAAAACTGTGCCAGACCTGCAGAGTGTATATCAGTGATCATCTCCCAATCTCTGTGACTAGACATGTCATACATCCAGTGAAATAGCATATTTATAAAATAACATGTAACCTTTCAAAGTTTAACCAGAAATGAACACTTGAGAATGCCTCAGAACTGTACTAAAAAGCAAATAAATGAAGACAAAACTATACTATAATATCTTTTAAAATAATAATAAGCACAACTCAAAAAAATTTTTGGACATCCATTAAAGAAAACTTACATCCTGGCCAAATATTCAACCCAAACTCTTTTCCCAATAACTCAACACTTGAAACTGTAATACAATACAACTCATTTTATAGATAGTGGGCCAGATTCATGAAGGCTTGCACGGAGTCTAAGAGCAGAGTAAGTCTCCAGCAAGCCAACATGTCCGCCGAGTGATCCAGGAACAGCCGGCAGGGGCGTGCAACTGAGCTCTCTAAACTAGTCCTACACGGACAGGGCTGGGATATGCAAATTACCTCAATTGCAGGCGAAAGCCATGCAAATGAGGTAAAATTGCGATCCAGGAAACCCGAACCTGTCCGAGTAAGAGTAGTGTTATTTGTAGAAATGTACTCAGTTGATAACTGAGTACGGTTCTGCAAATAGCAAAACGGAGCCGTGTCAGCTGGAAAAAAAGCATGCATTCACAGGAGGAAGCATGCCAATGGCCAAAAATATGGCCATTGGCAATGGGAAGTGATGCAAATTAAAAATAAAATAACTTTTTTTTTTAAATCCCGATTTCCGGGGTTTAACTGTAGTGCAGCGCCGCGCAAACGCGCTGTGCCCTAAAAAGCAGAAAATGAATAATTAAAATCCACAAATGTGGATTTCATAGCTAAAATGAATTTACAATGCAAGCGAATGACAGGCTGAAGACAACATGGCCACTGAGTAGAGGTTGCTAAGGGAGGAAGCTCAGTCTAAGAGATGTAACTAAGCATTAGTAGGCAATTCTATGCAAATGAGAGTTATGATAGTGAATCGTAAGTTTACATAGCAAATGAGCACAGTCAGTGGAGTGTAGGAGTAGGATAAGGGGAGTAACAGAATAGAAAATAGGTGACATCACGAGGGAGGTATGTATGAAAGGAGTACAGTTCATTGGCGCAGAGTGACATGTGTCAGCTTACATTTACATAATAGTGAAAAAGGTGTGTCAACAGGTAGGCCAGGTAAAGTCAAGAAATCGAAGGTGTATGCTGTGGATAACACCAAAGTTTCTTGCTGAGCGTGCATGCGCGCGTGTGCACGCCAGTAAACCCGAGTAAGACAGTGTGCACGTGTGTCAGCGTGTGTGCGTGTCTGTAGGCTTGAGTAAGCATATGTAAGGCTGTGTAAACAGTTGTAAGTGCATTTGCACCAGTGTGCATGCATTTTAACAAGAATAAGCAAGATTTAGTCCGTGTAAGCATGTGTGCGTGCGTGTGAGCTGGTGTGCGTGTGTTTGTGCTTGTTTGCACGGCGCTGCCCCCTGAGGAAACAGAAAGGGAAAGGGAAGCACAACAAATAGTAGGAAGTTAACCAGGGAGTACTAGCAGAGCTAGCAGGTGAAAACAATCAGAATCAGGCAATTACACAGGCAGTGCACTAGCCCAGCCCAGCACTTAAAACTCAGCAAAAACCATCCCAGAATGTTTTTCACAGACACACTGCAACACTGCAGTAAGCTAATAGAAGTGAAAACTGAAAAAGCTTTACTGAGACAAAGAAATGTTAGGGGCTGCCATTGCTGTCATAAGGTGACATATGCAACATGCTGAGGGTGGTGACAATGCAAATGCTGCTGAGCAACCCACAGTGAGGAGACGGAGAAGAGTGTACAGGCCTAGGGTAACCTACCAGGGGCTACATGAGCTGGAGATAGTGAAGCACTATAGAGTGGACAGAGACCTCATGCAGCAAATTGTTGAGTTGTGCAGGCCACGCCTCACACACAGAACCAACAGAGGGGAACCCATCCCATTGGAAACCAAGGTATGTGTTGGCCTAAGAATATTAGCAACAGGTACCTTCCTGAGACCAACTGGAGATATGATGGGGATTTCATAGGCATCAGCATCTAGGGTACTGCACCAGTTCCTGAGTGCCATGGCAGCACATGTCAGTGATCATGTGTATTTCCCCAATTCCCGTGAGGTATTATCCAGTAATATGTGTCTCTTCCAGCAAATAGCGGAATACCCTGAGGTAGTGGGTGCAATAGACTGCACGCACATTCGCATAAAAGCACCAGCCGGTGAGTGGGGTAGGGTCTACTATAACCGCAAGGGTTACCCCTCCATCAACTGCCAGGTCGTGTGTGATGCCCAGGGCATAATAATGAATGTGTGTGTTGGCTGCCCTGGAAGCTACTATGACTCCCATATCTGGCATCTGACACAGCTGTACCAGACATTTGCCAGTGGGGACATCCCTCATGGTCACCTAGTGGGGGGATGCTGAATATGCACTCGAGCCGTGGCTGATGACACCCATCAGAAATGCACACACACCTGAACAGGAATGCCATAATGATGCACACGCACAAACACGAAATGTAATCGAGCATGTGTTTGGACTGCTCAATTCACGGTTCCAGTGCCTGGACACATCTGGTGGAGCCTTGCAGTACTCACCAACTACATGTACCCAAATAGTCATGGTATGTGCTATGCTACGCAATATGATCCTGCGAAAACAGCTGCAGCAGGAGCAGCATAGGGCCGGGCACAACAGCCCCCCACCATTGCCAAGGCCATTACAGGCAGAGGGTGACTCGGAGGAGGAACATCCTGAGCCTGCCCCAGTAGGCAGACGGAGGCGTGCCCAGTATGCTTTGGCCTTGGCAAAGAGGCAACGCATAGCATATACACTGGCTCAGTAGGAACCCTGGAAATGATACCTTTTTCCGACTCACACATATAGTAAAAGCGATGCCTAACTTGACACTACCTGTTAACAAACATGTATAGGGAGTGTAAAATGTGCATCCGACATAGGCAGCCCTGCAGCACCACTTGAGGCTGATTGCTATGTGTTAAGCAATATAAAGCACTGCTAAACAGCTCTCACCACTATTTAGTATATGTAAACAGAATTGCACACACTAAGTAGCACAACTACAGGCAATGTTCAGCAATATTGTGCACTGTCCAGCAATGTTGGGCAACATTGAGCAATGTTGTGCAAGTCTGGTCAAATGTGGGTATAGTTCATCAAAAGCAGGTTAACAAGTTCATATTTGCTTCACTTTTCTTGAAGCAGTCTGTTCTGGCATGTATGAAAATATGAAGCAATGACAGTCCTTGAACCCAGGATACAGTTCACTATAGTCAGAGTACAGAACCACTAAACCATGACAGTATGTCAATGGTCAGCTTGTATGAATAAATGTTGATAAGCCAATGCTAAGTATCTCATGGAAACCTTGCAGGCATAGCATAATCCCTGTCGAGTTAAGACATAAAGGTGAGGCCTGCAGTAATAATAGAACCTGATATTCAACACACATATAGTATAAATGTTAATATTGGTAATGTTCACACACATCAACAAACGTAGTGGACCTCAGACAGCAACATACTGCAAGGTCACACTGGGCATGCTCACACACTTGAAACTATGAGACAAATGTCAGGCAACAAAACACTGAAAGTCTGAACTGGGCATGCTCACACACTTAGGGAAAGTTTGAGTACAGCAGTGGACCACACATATCCCTCAGTTGCATGTGTCAACCCAGGAACCTCGCACTATTCACCAATCCACCATGTGCACACAGTGATATGACAACAGACAAAATATAATATAGTGAAATCCTGTCACAATCAAATATATTATGCAGAAACTTAGGTTGTTCATAGGAAGTGGTAAAGCAAAGAAGAAACAAAACCTGCAATCAGTACCATCACTGAACAATGTGCATCCCGAACATTAGCATAGGTTCAGAGGTTGACACTAGGCTATCTGCCTTAGGGTATGTAGAAGCCTAGCCACAGTGTATTTGTATTCTGCAACCACGCTAGATCAGTAGACTGTGCCTGTTAATAGTAGGTCACACAAGATATCTCACATATGTTCATTTCATTCTGCCTCTGTCTAGCAAGGACCCATAGCATATCCCAGGGCTAAACATACGATCACCCATCCACCTGTGAAGATGTCACCTGTAGGTGGTCAGCACGGGTCTGTGCATATGTGGGACTGTGATCACATTCCCGAGTGAGTGGAGCCTCTATGATGGTAATATGCCCCTCCAGCATGTCCTATTAACATCATTGCTCATGTACCTGTCCCTGGAGCATGTAGCTGTATGGGACTTTGATATCCTCATGTGGAGCCTGTCCATCAATGCTATGATGGACATGGCTTCAAACAAAAGGCACAGACTGCATCCATGTAGGCAGTAAGCAACCGAGCAGAGCTGGGGTCACCATAGCCAAACTGTGCATACCATCTGTGTGAGTCCCTAGATCCACTTGGTTATGTAAATCTGTGTACATACCAGTTGCTGCAGGTGTTGGGTAAGGTACATCCAAAATGGGGCATTGTATCCAAGCATGTGCCTGATGACTATAGGGTCACAATGACCCCACCTGATCTGGATGTAAAACCGTATGGGATAAGGTTGGCTAAATAGAAGGTGTGTCCAACAACATTGGCAACTTGAATGTCAAAGGCGAGAGTACTAAGTATTCATGTCCCCAAATCACAAATCACACACACTGTACGTGATGTATCATCACCTATGTGGTAATGTGTGTGCACGATGTTATTACCAAAGGTGATGACTATGCATCTAAAGGAAGGTAGCTGTAGGCCATGGCTCTGGCACCAGTCATCCATCTCTGTGAGACCCTTTCTGAGGATGCGTGTGCCAGCTGTGGAGTCGATTATGGCACACAGTTTGCAGTCATCTGCAAACATGGTCATCCATATTCCTCCTGCCTTAGCCAGTATGTATCAGAAATATATAAAGAACAAGAGAGGTCCCAGGACTGAGTCCTGTGTGATGCCATGTGTAACTGGTGTATAGTCAGATATGGCACCTGCAATACTGACCATGTGTGTGCTATCCATTATCCAGTTAGCAATCCATCTTGTGACATTTGTGTAGATATTGAATCCGGTGATCTAATGTGTAAAGGCCAAGTGGGATATTGTGTAGAAGTGGTGTGCGAGCTCCAGGTAGGCTGTGTGGACAACCCTGTGTACGTCTATGGACCTGTTAACTGTTTAAAGAATCAAACATCTACAAGAGGCAAGATATGCCCACAGCAACACCAAATTGTGTAGGATCCCATGTCTGTATGTTCACAATGTGTATGTGTATGTGTTCCATGATGATACACTCCATAGCATAGCAGACCAGGATAGTTAGGCATATACTGGGATAATGTCCAGGGTCCCTTGTGTCACCAGCACTGTGGAGCGGGTACACCATAGCTGTACGCCATTCCATGGGTACACATCCTGTAGTAACTGTGATATTAAACAGTGACATAATGTGAGTGTGAAGTTTGTCATGAATCTCGTGCATGCCACAGTCTGGGACACCATCTAGTCCCACTGATGCTGTGTTGTCTGCTATGGAGAGGGCAGCACACACATGTTCATCTGTGATGTCAGGGAGGCTACACCCTGTTGTGATGGACATGCACACTGCAGGGGGGATGGTTGGGGAAACATTCCCACTGAACCTGCTGTCCAGGATGTTTGCAATATCAGTGGGTTCACTGTATCATTTGTAATTATGCAGTAACTCACAGCATATCTGTGAGTTCCCACCCAGGTCCCTGACATAACTAAATAAGGCCTTGTGATTGTCCATAGTGTCTGTTGCAAGTGTCTGTTAGAAGTCGGCCTTAGATGAATCAACAAGTGATCATAGCTATACCATAGTAATGATCAGAGATGCCTTCCTGATTGTGATTGTGCTCTATAATGTAGTAGCCTCCTCCTGTCCTGTATAGCTCAGTAATGGCCGTGGTCTAGTAGACAGGTCCCCTGTCTTTGGAGGAGTGAGTCTTGTAGTTATCTGGGATAGCATGATCCATGCATTCCAGTAGTTGTCCATAGAATGTCCTTGTAAAGTATGAAGTGGTCTGAGCTGTAATTAACACTGTCCAGGGTCATTGAGGGATACCACCTCAGTTTGTACAAGTGTGACGTTTGCTCATGAGAAGTATGTCACTGAGATCACATAGGATGTGCGTGTGTATGGGATATGTATGTCTAGTGAGATGAATGTATGTTCTGACCTTAACAATTACAGGTATACCTCTGTTGTGGAACATAGAGTCCCCATGTGGGTGATGATCAGGTCCCACATGTTTAACCCCCTGAGGGTGTGGTGACCAGGTCTGCCATAGCATTTGAGTGTAACAATCCTAGCAACTGTTGTGCGAGGGTGTCAGTGCTTGAGTAGTATACCCAGTCAATGTGTGTGTATTTGAAGTCACACAATATAATGGTGTTTGGTGAGACCTTCACATTCCCCAGTGTTCCCAGGAATAACGACTGTTGTGCCCAAGTTTGGGAGTGTGGTTTGTAACAGTCTACAAACTGAAATGCAGTTTTGCCCACTCTCAGTTGCACATGTACGTTCCCCAATGCTTTGTGTACTGCTACCAACCTGGAGGTGTGTGTATGAATGATGTATATGGATACCCCCCCTATTGTTGTTGTCCGGTCCGAGTCTTGTGTCTGAAAACCATGGTATGACGTAAAATCTGTTAGTGCTGCTGTGCTTTTGTAAGCCTGAACCAGGTGTTTGTTACTGCACATATATCGACAGATACCATACTGATGTGAGTCCTGAGTGCATGCATTCTGAGGGTTAGACATCAGTGTTAAGCACCATCACTCTCTGTTTCCTGTACTCTGTAACGTCTATGGCTGTGGTTATGTCTTCTGACCCTCACTTCAAACAGCCACTATGTGTGTGTCAAGAGCCTAAGGCAGCCTGTGAAAGCCTAGGGGTGGCAGGTGCATGGCGTCCATAGCGAATGTACATGGCATGTTGAGCATGTAATCCCAGGCTGACAGACACTGGATCCCCTGTGAATGACAACAATATGTTAGGCAACTGTTAAAAGTGATCATGTCATCTGTATACTGTGACATAGTACTTGGTGAGGGTAAGATGCTACACAAGGTCAGGGTCATACTGTCCTGGGCTACATAATCAGAGAGCTCCTCTATGTCTCTCATCGTGTAGTTCATGGAGGAACGTCTGAGGGTTTACACACCAGAATGGTCAATGATTGAGCCATATTTGTACTTGCAGTGGACTGACAACAGTGCATGTGTCATGTGGCATATCCTGGCACCCGACACACAGCACAAAGTGACCTTCACCTTGTTCAGCCTGGTGAGTGGGATGTCAGTGTGACCGACAATTACAGTCACCTAATACAAGTGTATGAGGTGTGTTGTGTAGGCCTAAGGGCAGTGACTGTGTGGCACAATGACTTTGTGAACTATGTGATATGTGTGTATGGTTGTGTGTTAGCAGTTGTTTGTGTGTCTGCTTTGGATGTCTCAGCTGCTTAGGCAGAATATATTTAGATGTTCCAAGTATGTCATTGTGTGTCAATGTATATGGTTTGCTGTTGTCATAGGTGCATGTGCGACTGTATTTGTGGTGTGTCTGGTTACCTTCACCACCCAATAGACTGTGCCAGTCATGGCTTGGGAGAGCTCAGCCTCCTGTCTGTCTGTACAGTTGCACCTCTCACATATATCTGAGTTTGTTGGTAGGAGGACAGTGTTACCTGTGTACATAAGGCAGTTGTAACAATGCTTCAGAATTCCAATATGCACCAGCTGGACTGGAGAGTACACATGAAACTGACCTTTGGACATGCCAGGATATGATGATGACATACACTGTCGACTGATCCTAAAGGATCAGTAGTGTGTCAAGTGTGTAAAAGAGTATAACAGGGTTTTAGTGTTCAGGTATGTTGTTGCTGTGGAAAGATAATCTGCAAAGGAGTACAGACAGAAACATTACACCTCCTTCAGCTATGTCAGAAATATCGATGTACAGTCATATATGTCCTGAGTCAGGGTCAACTGTACCTGACTGACAATGTCAACATCCTGTCAGACAGGCCCATACATACATACCCACCTCCCAGTGACAAAAGACCCTAACATCATACCAGGAGATATCACATGTAGAATGTGTAAACTGGTCCGCCCAATGCCAAATGAATCCCATCACATGGATACCATTGTTTCCTCATATCTGTCATAAGTGAACGACAGGGCAAACAGACACTGCACTCGAACAGTCTGTTGAGCCTCGCACTCTCTATAGGATCTTACACCGTTGAATGTGTTACAGCAACATGTGGCACACCCCACAAGTGTTGGTGCACAACACACCATGGGAATTATATTCCTATAAGCCTACGAAGTCCAAAATGCTAGTCCATGGAGTCCATCATGATTGCAGTCAGGAACAGAGATATTGTAAACCGATAAACACACAACCCAAATGTCTGTGGTATGTTAATGAGCACATCATGTTCCCCAAACCTGCTAGATATCTTGCAAGGCAGCCACCCAGGACATACATCACTGACAGGAGCAACACAGGTCCCACATAGACTTTGAATAGCCCTTTACCAACATCACAGACACATGTTGTATCCACAAAACCTACAATCCATGCATGAATATGTATTGTCATATGAAGGAATGGTAATTTGTCCACAGATAGATCACACCAGGTATGAATTGTGTATTCCTGTTCAAGATGTTCACACCTGCTGACCCACAAGTTTCATTCCTGGGATTGCATAACACTAAGTGCATACACATTACCATGTTCAGTCTGATGATGTCAGCAACCTACAAATATAGCATGTGAATAGAAACCACATAGTAAAGCATGTAGCATGTCATGTTAATGCGTATCTCACTAATATCATAACATAGTTTAGTAGGTGTTTGAATCCTACAATTGCTGAGTGTGTGTCTGCATGTGTCTGTGTGTGTGTGAGATTGGCTTTGAGAGGAATGGCCTTTCTGGAGACTGTGGAAACACATTAGGAGTGGTGAATACCTCTTTGCCAAGTGTGATGATGTCAGCATCCTAAAAATAGAGCTTTGGAAATGAATGCTCCCAGTAAAACAAATAGCGCATCGTGTTAATGCGTATCTCTCTAGTGTCATAGTTAGGTAGAGGTTTGAATCCTGCAAAAGCTGAGTATGAATGTGTGTGTGTGTGTGTGTGTGTAATTGCCTTTGAGAGGAGTGGCCTTTTTGGAGACTGTGGAAACACATTAGGAGTGGTGAATACCTCTTTGCCAAGTGTGATGATGTCAGCATCCTACAAATAGAGCTTTGGAAATAAATGCTCCCAGTAAAGCAAATAGCACGTCGTGTTAATGCGTATTTCACTAGTGTCATGACATAGTAAGGTAGGGGTTTGAGTCCTGCAAACGCTGTGTGTGTGTGTGTGCCACAGGTGGTCAATGCAGTGTGGGTTTTGCTTTTACTACGGTATGACATATGTTTCAAACAGTATGTGCATTGCACACATCGGGTATCTGCATGTCAAATAGATCTGTGTACATGTGACCTCAATCAGTTCATAGGTGTGAAGCCTGCATACTACATGAATACATTTGTAACCTTCGACAGATTGTGCCGCTGCTTCTCAGATCATAGGTCACATATGTATGTATGCGTCAAGACCGGCCAATGTAGTGATCTGTGGCCAAGGACATCCCGGCCACACACACCCATGACACGTACTATAGAGTACTGTGAGTGAGGGTAATTGCTGGGGTATATGTCAGACATGTTCATACACAACAACGACTGGCAATAATGGACAGTCATTATAGGTGTGCACCAGCCCTCTGGATATGCATGCAGGCCCCTAATGTATTATGTGAAACACCGAGGGACCCCACAATACCTATGGATATGTAGATACCAAGGGACAGATGACATAACACGTGTCTGCCTGTACACATTGGTACCCAACATACATGTTCAGGGCTACCACCTATGTGGTACTGTTGGGATAGTATGTATAGTAAATGTGGATGACTATGCCATAGATGGCGTACTGCTATACAGCATGTATTGGACAACAGGTATCTGTCTGTATGATACCCTTGTGTAGGATATGCGTCCCATCCGGGGAATGCAGTGTAGGCCAATGCATGCATTTCCAGATGTGGATGGACATATCCCTAGTATGTTTGCATGTACCTAAGAGGGCTATATGCCACACAGGTGTGGTCCCAGGAACGTGTGGTGGTCAATACCACTGGTTACTGTTATAGTATAGTACTGGAAGGATCCAACTGTTACTGAGTTCCCTACAACTGTGAGTCATTTGTCAGGACATCATCTAATAATTGGTTATAGTCATGCTGTTGAGGTGGTGTATACTGCCAGACTGCAGATTATTGACAGATATCAATGGTATCACCTACAGCATAGTGCCAATCCATGTCATACACACATGTGTACCCATGTTAGTACATATCTGTAGTAGAATGCATACTGGCCATCAAAAGATACCATGAGATGTTAATGTGTAGAACAGGGTATGTCGCACATCCCACGTGTCCACTATGCACATACATGCAGACAGTGTGCACACACCATATAAAACAGATGTACACCCACTAATTTGTAATGCACACATCACACACATACTGTCCACTCACTAACACATGCTGGCAACACTGTACACTTCAGCCAAGTGGCACATGGGTGGACAATACATACTCAGACCTAACACTGGTGTAAACAATGCTACAATGTCTATCAGAGCTGTGATGCATAATGCCTGCTCAGATATACCTACAAGGATATCAGTACACCTTCCTGTTGGCAACTTGCTACTATTGCTACACTCCTATAATGTCACCCTGTGCATCAGAACCATGTTAGCCTATTCCTGCATCAATGTGACAGATGACAGGAGGTGGCACAGGTGTCATCATATGCACAGGGTGTGTTGTAGGTTTGCCAGAGCCCGACACTGACCCATCAAATCGGCATGTCTATGTCTATGTGTGTGTGTGTGTGTGTGTGTGTGTGTGTGTGTGTGTGTGTGTGTGTGTGTGTGTGTGTGAGGGACAACAGTACTGCATGGGCCAATAATGATGTAATGTGTGTGTGTATGTGTGAGCCCTAGTTGTATGATAAATGTGTGTGTGTCTGCATGCACACAACTCCACCATGTGGCTGCCATACATGGGTGGTTGTGGGACAGCCACAGACTGTACCTGCTAGGCCATACAGATCACTGTCTCCGACCACGGCCACAGTACCTGTGCCTAGCAGGGGTGCTACGGGCAGTATTGGGTACCAACCCTGACTGGCTGCTATCATCAGAGGCAGAGGTATGATGACTGGACCCATGTCCCTGCTGGGACTGGCCAGCGCCACGTGCACGTGGTCTAGTAGGATGGTCAATGCTGGGGCTGGTATGGCCATTACGGGAGCGGCTGGGATCCATGGTCCGTCCGTGATGACTGCCAGCTGATGCTGTTGCTGGCATGCGTCCGCGTCAGCTTCTCATCCTTCCCACATGGTCCTGGCTCATGGCTAACACATTGTGGAGGACATCTAATGTCTCTCTCCAACGGCTATCAATGACCTCGGTGTAATTCCAGATGGCACCAGCAAGGTCACGGATGCTGTCATTGATAGCAGTGTAATGAGCCCTCTGCGCCCTTAGTTCCTATCGGGTGTAGAGTGTACCGTTCCATATGTGCCTGTGCCTGCATTACAGCCCAGAACATACTGGAGGTTGTAATACCTCAGGGGGCACATCTGCCAGGGGTAATATGACCAGTGGTGCTCCCCCGAGAACCCCTGGACATCTGCCTATGTGGTACTGTTCTGGTAATCCAGCTATGGCTGCTGTGAGAGGATGCATGTGCCATAGGTACCACACTCTCCTGGTCAATGCCAACTGTATGCTGTCCCTCAGCTACGGCCATTGGTGACGTGGGATGTATTGGCAGTATGAGTGTGCGCATAGATGGGGTTGACCACTGTGTACTGTCGATTGGTGGACCAACGACAGACCATGTCAGACCTTCCTGTGCCACAATACATGTCTCATCATCTCCACTATTAGTGGCGGTATCATCAGGTTCCCTGCTGCATTCAGCCACGCCTAACTCAGCACCTGTGGAAGGAAGACAGGAAATGCACTTTAAAATCTGTACATGATGTTAGCACACATGCACACGTGAACACATGTACACATGCACACATGCACACATGAACACATGCACACATGCACACATGAACACATGCACACATGAACACAAGCACACATGCACACATGAACACATGAACACATGCACACATGAACACGAGCACATGAACACATGCGCACATGAACACCTGAACACATGCACACATAAACACATGAACACATGCATGCATGCACAGAAATACACTGCTCATCACAGCACATACACACACACACACACCAGCAATCCGACACATACACAATAGTGGGTGATGGCGGGTGACAGTATCACAAGGCAAACAGTCACCACACACGTGTCAGCAGACAGACCACGTGTTGCTCAACACCATGCAGTGCAAGTGTAGACAGCCCTATCTAATGACATTATACATGATTTTGATGCATGTATGTAGTTGTTCAGTGAATGACTACACCCTGGAACACAATGTGTACATGGACACAACATTGCTGTGCAAGTATTATCTGCTCTGCAATGTCATGTGCACCATCACTCAATGGTATACATACCATGGCTGCATGTGTTATCTGTGTGACACATAGATTGCCATGTCAGATGACAGTGTCTGTGTACATAGCACATAATAGTGGGCACAGGTGTAGCAAATGCATGCAATGTACAGACATGGGATGAGTGGTGCATGTAGATGTGAAGGAATCCCAATGCATGACATGGACATTGCACAGTGGATATGGTGCATGTGGGACATATTGCAGATATGTTGTTGCCAGCCATGACATGGCATGCTACATGACTGCAACATTAAACACCACACATACCCGATGTGTGTCATGTGACCTATACACCATGCTATGCATGGTGTGTATAGGTGCATATGTTTGCACACATAGAACAATGAGGTGCACAGCAAAGACTGCTATGTGTAGTACTGTGGTCACTGTAACTGGATGGGGTGTAGTACCATGTGCCATCATCATCATCATGCATCTTGTGGTCACTCACGGCTACTACTGTGTGACAGACCACCGCCTAGCATGCTGTACCTGAACTGCAGTGCCGTGGATACGTTCACTATTACACAGCCACTTTGTACATGGGTGTATGAGGTGCCCAGTAGGGAACATTGCCTAACATTACTGTGTTATGTGTTGAAGAATGTTGCACAGCCCCAAGATAGGCCTCTACCCCTGAGGTACATCATGTGTGTGTGGATGACATGTGGGATACTGACGTGTGACCTTACAGCGGGTGTGTGGTTATGCCATATGTAGCATGACTTTGTGTGCTGCATGTGATAAATGTCTTATGTTTTGTACAGGTGTTGCAACTATGCCTATCCAATGTGCAGTACGGGGTTGCCACAACTGTGTGTCATGCTCTGTGTATTGCATGTCATTGAGGCAGCTACTGACATTACTGAGCTGTGCAACATCTCACACCAAACATGCATGGCATGCATTATGCATAGGTGTGTTACGTGTACATGGCCTACACCTCACCCATGACATGCATATTTCATTACCAACATTGCAGGTATAACACACTCACCAGCATGGATCGGCTGCCCTGCCATCACACCAGAGGGACCTACGAGAATATGAGAGGGTTTGTCAGTGGCCACAACTGTGGCATTGCTACAGTGGGTATGCTAAACTATAGTACAACAACAGTCAACAGTCACAGGTGTAGGGATATTATTCAAACTATCCGTATTGCACAACACTAGGCAGTGGAACTGCTAAACACACAGTACACATTTCACGTACACATACTCTAACAATACAGGTAACTGTAGTCTACTGATGGGGCATGTTACCTGCTTGCTCCAGGTGGATGGGCTGGGTGGCTCTGGCCTCCATTGCAACACATGTCAGAGGTTGATGTAGCTGTTGTCCAGGAGCCACCATGCTTAGCAGCAGCTCCTCCGCTCTGGTAAGGGGGGGATGAATGGCCACCCCACCACCTGTGGCAAGCTGCTGTCATTGGATATCAGACGCACACCACCGGACTTGTCTAATTAAATCACTGCAGTGATGGTGTACCTGCTCATATATCCGGTTATGCATGCCTATGTCATTTACCCAACTAACAAGTTCCTGCCACAGTGCAGTCCACTCCTGCTGGTGCTGGCTGCTTCTGGAGAAGAGCATTGTGTACCGCTGCAATAAGCTGTTGAGTATCACCTCTTTCTCATCCGCTGTGTACGCTGGGTTGCGTTGGTGGGCCATCTGGCTGAAAAAGATATGAACAATATGTGTGAGAGTGTCCTGTGGCACACTTTACACCTTTACCCACAGATATCACTTTACTGGCATATATACCATAATGTTGCCTGTCAGAGGTTACACACATGCGATACCACTTATTGGTTCTCAGGCCACAACTAACTAACACTGCCTGGTAGGCTCTATATATCACACCACTATATAACAGTACCCGACACACTGTTTGTGACACATTGCACAACCTCAAGACAGGGGTGTATATCACACCAATGCATGAACAGAGATGTCATCCATTGCAATGGATGTAAAGTACAGGTACAGTAGTACCAATCAACCACCCTAGTCATTGATGCCATAGCCCTGCCTAACAGATGTGTCCAGTTGTTACTATAGGTGGCATACTGCTGTAACAGACTATATATGTTGCTGGATACACACGTTAACCCTGTAACACACATATGATTGCAGCCATTGTACAGGCATAATCACACACACATCAGGCAAACATACAATGCACCACTGTATGCCAACACAGATGAGCATTACCTGTGTACCATACGGTACTGTCTGCCACTACTTACACACCCTTATGCCTGCAGTCTGTCCTCTGTGCAGACTACAGGAAACACACATGACAGTGTTTCCAAGCAATGTGAACGCACACCATACTGTGCTGTTTAGGCCTACAGCTTCAGGTAGTACTACAGTTCATATTTTTGATGGATTCACCAGCAGTACCACTCACTAAGCATACATGTATTGGTTTAGTCTACAATGAGACACCACATTCGTCAACGGAGAACTACGTCACATCATATGCCATACTACTATGTCTGCCTAACAGTACATTACACATCAGTTGCTGTCCTCACAGCTAGCATAGGCACTACCATGTCAGATACAACATCACACTAAGCTATCACACATTTACAGACATTGCACACATTCAGCATTACACTTAATCAACCTCACATAGCAGCTATTGCATTAAGTACATGTGTGAGTGCATAGTGTCATAGGTAGGTAATATGCTATTGGTCCTAGGGCCTACGGCAGCCTAGCCATATGCTACCCTGGCCTTTGACACACATACTTTGATTTCACTTGCCCCTGCCAACCTGAACCACAGATGTGTTTCCTGGGGTGTATTACCAATCTCCCACACAATCATCAGGGGTATTTATAACAACTGCTAAGGAGGAGCCTTGTTTGCTATTGTTATGTGGTCTATTCCAGTGTATTCTCTGAGATGGGAACCTATCCCTCCAGCATGTGCTGTTTAGTGAGCTGACAAGGTTTAGGGCCCTAGAGCGTGTATCCCCAAGGGAATGTGATATGTTGCCATGGTGGTTGTCACCCAGCTATGGGTGTGACATACCTCTGTATGTCCGGCAGAGGTCACCTCTGTATGGCCAGTATGCAATACAGTGTAGTTGTGGTTTTGTGAGTCAGTCTGCATAGGGCATCTGTTTGCGGACAGTATTACCCTTTGGGAGGTCTGTCTGTGGCCTGTTCACCTGGTGTAGTTGTCATGTGAAGTACATACCACACAGGGCATTGTGATGAGTAGAGGGGAACTCTACCCTATACTTCCATAGATGACACACCTTTTGTCATGACACATACCACACAGCAGATTACAAGTGTAGTGTGGCACTGTCTTCATCAAAGTGGAGGCTACTGTCCACCTGTGTCCCATGTTCCCTTATCACACCTTCACTGTTAGGTAGATCTCTACCTATGTGATAGTTAATGGGTACGCTGTTTTGGGAAGGTGGAATGGCACTGCAGTATCATCACTTGTCTACAGTCCATGCCTTGGTCACCACACACCTGTTGTGGTACATATGACCCCGTGTCTCTCTGTCTTTCTCTCGCACTCTATATATATATATATATATATATATATATATTATATATATGCATATCTATACACATACATGTACACATCCATTGCTGTACACATGGATGTACATATAAGCACATGTACAGTCCACCTTTCATGGTGGGGATATCACTTATGCAACAGTTGTGGGATGTACAGGTATGTGATTAAATTGCACAGTGTTGTGCAGAATGCATGTGGGTGTCCTCAGCCCTTGTAGCATTAGCAGGCCTCACTGTCTGTAACACAGCAGCTCTGACAAATCTGTCCCACAGCATTTAACCACCACTTGACATATATTAACACTACCATAGCTGACCTTAGGCATAGGCCTACTATGCGGCCGTCTAGGGCGCCACTCTAGCAGGGGTGCTTTTCCACTATTGATGTGGACACAAGGATGGGGGCACCAGGAAGTGTGGTAGGGGGCACCATGGAGCACTTTTGCCTAGGGCACCAGTTGACCTAAGGCCACTCTTGCACACTGCATGCTGTCCTCTAGGCCACACACTACGACCTACATGGATATATGCACATATCAACCTTCTCTGACAGATAGCTGTCCACCCTTCACTAACAGTTGCAGTATGTCCCTTGCCCTATGCACATGTGCAGATACAAATAGATACATACTGCTGCCACACATGGATGATTTGCAGTGTGTAGAGTACTCTTCAGGAACATCTACAACATGCCAACACATACATGTGAGTTACATACCTTACCTTTGTATTTCGCTGCTCCGTGTGTTACGGTTTTGTAGTTTTTTTTTTTATTGGTGGTTTGTTTTGAGTTTTCGCCCTCTATTTAACCTCCGGTCTCTGTTTCTCACTCTGTTCTGTCTCTGTCTCAGTCTGTGTCTGTGTCCGTGTCTCTTTCTCTCTCACTCTCTATCTCACAGCACCTGCAATGATATAATTGCATGTGTGGACTGCAGGTACAGCCTGCTTTTCTAGGTATCTGCACTTGTGCATGTGACAGCCTCTGCACCAATTGCTGCCCACCATTCAGTAATTGCATGCAGTCTGCTGTTTGGTGATTGCATTACTCACTGTGATTGCAGCCCACTGCTATAAAATCCTAGGTTAGGTAGGCGTAGACCTTTCAGATTTCCAAGGTGGGGCCCATGCTTGTTTGCTCTGGACACCGTTGTGTCAGTCTGAAGGTTGGTATATGTCTCTTATCTGATGCTAGGGTTGTAGCCAGTTATATGCATGCTGTACTCATACCTGCATTTTGCTGCTTCCAGTACACACATATCAGTGTAGACATGTACGCACCCCTCCAAATGCTAACACAGGATACATGGGAGTATGTACTTTTTTCTCACTTACACAATTAACTGCCATACAGATGTGGTTATTGCACTGTATTCCTGTGGCCAGTATTTATCCTGGTCTGATACTGTGTGGTGTTTGTAAGGTGCTACTGTAACATTATTCCCTGCTAGGATGGCTGGTTCTCCTTTCACAGTCATATCATGCAATTCCACAACCACTGCTGGTAAAATCCCATAGAAAAAAGTTTCCATTTACATTCCCTCATTGTAATGCATGATATATTTATTTCAGAACAAAGTTATTTGTATATCTGCTGTGGCTTAGTGGTAATTCATGCAGTCTATTGTGTCAATGGTCGGGGATTCGAGACTGGCAGAGGTTTTTTCTTTTGCTGCTCAGCAGAACAAGGGCCCTGCCATAGAGTGACTAAGGCACTTTTAAGCAGTTGTAAGCGGGTTTGCCCAGGTTTGCGCAACACTTAGCTAAGCGTACACATGCGCACACTTGCTTAATCCCGCTTACTACTGCTTAAAAGTGCTTACTCCCGCTAACCCCCGCGCTAATTTCTTTGAAAGAAAAAAAATGGGGAGATAGGAAAGTGGTGAAAAAGGGGGCACAGAGAAGGAAAGACAGTAGGAAAACAAGCTTGGGATGTGCAGGACAGGTGTAGGGAAGGTCCATAGTTGCCCATTTCTTTACTAGCAACAGCTGTGCATATGTTGAAAATTTGGAGTGAAATTTGAAACCTTCCACCCCTGAGAGAGGGGTGAGGACAACATAGTTTGTTGTACTGCCAATTAGAATTATCAGTGTACATGTCTAAAGGACATGTGTGCGAAATGGGAAGCTATGTATGGGGCGTAATTTTTTTTTCGGGTACAGATTGCCCTTTTTGGGGTTTTTTTGTTTTTTTTCAGGGGAAAGTGGAACATGAGGTAGAGGAAGTAGGTATATTTTAGGGGGGTAGGTTGGGTAGGTAAACAGACAAGACAAACAAGATGCATACAGGGGCGGAGTATGACACATGGGGTGGGTGAACACAACTGACGGGGACGGATGTTTGGAAATCGCAAGCCCATGAGCCCACAGATGGTAACAGTGGGACTGAGATCCCCATCCATGGGCAGTCACCACTGGACATTCACAGACCCGAGGATCGCTGTGCTGGGGGCTGCGTAGGAGGGGCAGGCTCACCCGTGAGTCACGCCACTCTCGCCTCGAGCTGGCGTAGGGGATCAGCAACTAAATGCTGGATCTCCCTACGCACCACAACCCGGACCCTTCAGAGGGTGACAGGAGGCCCACACTTGCAGGGGGGGAGCCCCATCCCCTGCAGTGCTTCCACCCAAAGGTGGCACAGGACCTACGGAGGAGGGTGGCCCAGGCTGGGCACCAGACCTGCTGGTGCCAGGTGCAACTTCCAGCTGAGGAGGGACAGGTGGGTCCACTGGGACCGTACTTCCCATACGTTCTGTGATTAGGTGTGTTTAATTACAACATAGACAACAGCATTCCAAGTTAGTTGTAACAGCATGCAGTAATATTCCCATTAACCCAACACACCAGGGTTACAACAGTTGAACAGCAAGCATAACACATGCATGTACTGAACGGCATTGGAAATTCCAACAGCATGCAGGGATAATTGGTGGCAACAGGCCACCAAGATTGTGGTGTTTTAACAGGGGACAAGCATCAAAGTAAGTGCAGATTTTATATAACAATAGGACATATGTCCCAACAAATGTTATGAGATTAAACATACCCATTGAGGTGTGGAATTGCATTGTTTATGCACATGGAGTAGGGTGTAAAAAGAAACCTCCATTAACATCTTATTAGTACTTTAACTGTACACTACATTCCTATAGACTGCAGGTGTATATCCCCTACATGTATTTTTACACTAGGCAACATGCATTTGATTGTGTTATGGATTTTGCTACTTCATGATATACCTGGCCTATATCTGACATGGTAACTGTCCAGGAAGCAAATGTTACTGCTACATACTTGTATTAAATTGACTTGTTTATGTATCTGCACATCTGGATGTGTTCACATGGCTTTTTCACTTGTTTTCTACACAACCCTACTTTTCAGGTAGCACTCTAAAATTTCTGGGGAACACCTTGATAGGCTACTTGTGTGCCAGATTTACCTGTGCATGTCAGCCATTTCACAACTGTTTAGGACTGTTGCATACTTCACAGCTACTGGCACTTCATTTATCCACTTTATATGGGACTGCACTACTGGGGGTTGTCAGCACTTACTACAACAGAGTAACATTTCTTCACTGCAAGGGTACAACAACATTTCTGAGTAACTGGCACATACACACTGCAAGTATTATACCTTTCTTATTTACATTAAAACTCTTTTCTACAGGCTCTCTCCTGTATTTGACATTACACTGCCTACAGTAGACCTACTCAGGACATGTTATACCTTTATTGATAGGTTACAAGACTGTTTTATAGGCTCACTCACTTTTTATCTATGACAGTGCATGCAGAGATAGTATTCCAGACATGTTTTTGCTTTATTTATGTGTTACTACACTCTATTCCTGGCTATCTGACTTATGATATGTAACAGTACATACAGAGGATTTATTCAGGGAATGAATGTTTTATGCTTCACAGCTACTGCCACTTCCTTCATCTACTTCCTATGGGACTGCACAACTGTGGGTTGACAGCACCTAATACAACAGTACTATTTTTTATTGCAAGGGTACAACAACATTTCAAAGTAAGTGACACAGACACACTCCAAGTTTTATACCTTTATTAATTACATTGAACACTCTTTTCTACAGGCTCTCTCCTTTACTTGTTATTACAGTGCATACGGAAGACCTATTCAGGACATATTATACCTTTCTTGATAGATTACAACACTCTTTTTCAGGCCTGCTCACTTATATGTTATGACAGTACATACAGGGATAGTATTCCAGAATTATTTTACCTAGATTGGTGGGTTAGTACACTCTATTTCTGGCTCACTGTTGTTTGTTATATAACAGTACATGCAGAGGATTTAATCAGGACATTTTATTGCTGTATTATTGGGCTTAAACACTTTTCTCATGCTCACTCACATATATCATGTAACAATACATGCAGAATATTTACTAACCTGCCTGGTGGCGCAGCCTTAGCAGCCTGTCTGCATAGGCTTGCTGATTCATAGCGCAAGCACCTGCAGCTGTGGAGTAAATAAAGGGATATTGAGACATACCTATCCATTATTTAGACTGTATTAGCTTATCTTACATACTGCATTCCATGGCTACCTACTTAGTAGTGGGGCATCCAGCATTTGACGGGCCTCCTGGATCCACTGGTTTAGAAGGTCCTGCTTCTGCCTCTTCAGGTCTGCATGGTGGTGACGGTCCTGCTCACCAGTCCGAGGGACGCCTGTGGCACTGGTAAGTTCATGAGCCAACCTGTTCCAAGCCTCCACCTTATACTCCATTCCTTGGAACTGGCCCTGCAGGAGTCAAGTCTCATGCCGATGGACTAGAAGCCAAACCATATATCTTGACTCCTCGATGCCTCAGCGTGGCACTCAAAAGTGGGTATCCTCTCCAGCACCAGACATTCTAACTGCAGATGGGAGCTACAATCAGTTATGGCGAGTATTCCCACCTATGCAGCTTAAATATGCTGGATTTCCCGCACTTTTCTGTGATTGGCCATTTTGAATATTCTCGGCTGACTGCAGACCTGTTTAGCAATGGTTGATCAAACATTTATTACTATATATATGTTAACAGTGGACATTTATCCTAATCTGTCGTGGCTTAGTGGTTCAGTACTTTGATTATGGTGCACAGTGTTCTGGGTTCAAGCCTTATCATTTCATTTTATTTTACTACTGTCCAGACAAGTTAGGGAGTGTGGCTGTGTTTTAGCAACTTTGCTCTACGTTGCTCCACGTTGCCCGACAGTGAGCTGGTTGGTGCGGTGCGCACCTCCTCTCAAACCGATTGCGCTGGATAAAGTGCTATTTAGCTTTGGGCAACTATTTTGCGCTGGGTAAAATGCGATTTAGCTATGGAAAACTAAATTGCACTGGGTAAAGCGCAAGTTATCTAGGGGCAACTATATTGCGCTGGGTGAAGCGCTGCTTAACTGCGGGCAATTTTATATTGGGATCCTTTAAAATATTTATATTATTCACTGACACATTGGCCATTTCACTGCTTTTTAGTTATGTTTAAACATATATGTTGGGTATTATTCCATATACTGATTTAAAAAATAAATACAAAAGGGAGTGGTGGGACTCAAACCATGAATGCCTCGTCTTTGTGCAAATGCTCCACCATTACGGTATTGCTATTTGGTGTGATTTGCATAAACATTCTTTCTTATGCTCTTCCATGTCAGAATTGCTAATTATAGCTAAGCAATGGGCACACCCGCGCACACACGCACAAATACGGGCAGCTATTCTGGGTATTTAAAAAAAGTTTAATGTTATGCGTTTCAGATGTGTGATGGGGGTTTACAATATCAGACAGTGAGGTGTTGGGTGCAGGGACATTTGAGAGGACTCACTCTTGCTTATTTCCTTTTATTTTCAACACTTGCAGGGGCGTTGACATTTAGACTGCTTGGCAGTCGGACACTCCCCCTGCTTTCTTACACAGTCCGTGTAGGACTTACGGTTGGGTCAGCATGCCCTCATGCATATTCATGGCACGCTGATGTCATACCGTTCAACTGCAGCCTCCGAGTAAGACTTATTAAGTCTTACATGGAGGATTCGTGAATCCAGGGGAGTATATCATCTCTAACCAAGGATTATTAAACATCTAATCCCAACCCTGCTCAACAGCCACATATCACCACATCCATTTTCGCCTTCAAACCTATCCCCTTTATCCTATATAAACTACTGTTAAACAAACTTAAACCATGTTCTTCTTTGGCTGTTGACCTTCCAAGTGAGTACCTAAAAATAGCAGCCAGTAGCATTATCTATCCTGTCTCAATCCTTATAAACAGATCAGTCCAGGAATACCACATTCCCTGTCTTGGGAAAAAAGTCACACATTATCCCTCTGCACAAAGGAGGAAATTCAACAGACAGTAATAACTTTAGGCCTAAAGCAATCTTATCTCCCCTCACCAAAATGCTTGGAAAAATATAGTCAAAACAATTGCTATACTATCTCTTGCAGGAAGAACTCCTATCCCCTACACAACGTGGCTTCCATCCTTCCCATAGTACTAGCACTGCCCTTAACCTATATAGATACTTTTAATAAAGTTAGAGATAATGGCAAAAATGTATCTTCCTTATTTCTAGAAGTGTCTAAAGCCTTTGACACAGTTTGTCACGGAAAACTTCTACTTCATATGTCCTGACTAGGTCTCTCTCAGTCCACCCTTCTGTGGTTCAAAAGCTACTTGTCAAATAGGTATCATTCAGTAAAATGGCACTTCATGCTTTCTCCTTACCTCCCAGTCACCACTGGTGTACTACCACAAGGCTCTATCCTTGGTCCCTTCCTCTTTAACATTTTCACCAATGTCCTCTATACTGCCACAAAACAGGAAGCCCTAATACAATACCCAGATAATTTCACATGTCCAAAAAATTACTCAAAAGGCTTTTAACAGCCACTGAAACATGGCTTTGTAACTCACAACTCATGGTCAACCCAAAAAAAGACCAAACTACTACTTTTTTCCCCCAAATCCCTCTCTCATGAAAACAACAAAATTTAAAGTCCTCTGTCTTGATAATACAACCATTTAAGTCACTTTCATAGCAAACTATCGGGGGTGGGGGGTAGTGGATAATAATCTTACATTTGACCTGCATATGCAAAATTGCATAAGAAAAATTAATCAAAAGTTAGGGATGCTTTACAGCGCCAAAAACTTCCTTACTGATGCAACTAAAATTATCCTTGCCATTAATTATCTGTTCCCCACTCTTCTTTTTGGCATTCCCATCCTTACTGACCTTCAGGATTCACAAAAATTAAAACTTGAACAAAGCTATAGCAAAATTCTTAAATTTGCAGCACATACCCCTTTCAGAACCCACCACTGTATAGCACTGAAAAGCCTAAACTGGTTAGAACTGGCACACCAACTAATATATAAACAATTTCTTGCCACCTATAAAATTATCCAGCATCCATCTGCATGTCCATCACTAAAAACATTTTGCACAATTATGTTCCCAGTCAGTCATTGGGATCCAGTGACAAACCTAACAAATCTGCTGGGCATTGTCTGTACTTGCACAAGGTTGCCAAGTCCTGCAACTCCCTACCTATATCCATCAGGTCTATACCCTCCCACTCGTCTTTCAAAACCAGAATGAAAGACTTCCTAGCTAAAATCTGACTTTGTTCTTACTAAAAACCAGGATAAACTTTATTCCTAAATGTGAATAAGTACCTTTTCATTCCTTATACATCCTAACTCTCCCTTCTTCACTTATTTCCCTGTTTCTATATAATTCTCTTCCCTAACTTTCTCTCTAAATATACCATGTTTGTTTAGTCTGTTTTCCCTCATTTCATATTGCAGTTCCTCTTTGTATTAAGCTAACTTACCTTTCATTTCTTTAGAAACTGTCTATAATTTCTCTAAATATTAAATGATTGTCATATACCTTGTATCGACTCTTAACCAATGTTTTTATATTATGTCTAATTTGTTACTGTTATTTAAACTGCAGATGTTTTTCTTTTATTTTTGAAGATTGTAAAATTATTATTCTTTAAATGTTTTGTAATAATTTGGAGCTTTTTCTCCCTGGGCCTCCACTGAAATTGGGTTTCTACCCAGTTGTACTGTGCTGTTAATTGTGTCAATAAATAATAAATAAATATCACATTTACACACTGAGTACTAATGCCCTGAATTATACACTAGTATGTGCCGATTGCCTGGTATGTGCCTATGTAATCCCTTTGACCTGGGCTGTAAATAAAGAGTATGCATTATGTACTCTCTTGCTAACCCTGTTAACCAGTATTCTTTCTGGTACCTAAGCATAAGGGATAGACATTGCTTTATACTCTTGATATGCATAGGTGTCGCAGGTACCACCATCACAAAACAAATCCCTTTATTTCCTTTTCTGGGGCAAAGAATGGTCAACCTGTGTTTAAGAAATGAATTGTATGTGGATTGCCCTCTAGTATTATTTTTTTGTTACACCCACCATGGTGAGTTGAACCCAGGCAAAATAAAGGTACATTTCACCTGGCTTTTTCCTCATCAATTACATTTTGGAAAGGAGTAGACTCTAGGAGTATTCTAGAGGCAGCAATTTGGTCCTCCATCCTTACCTTCATGAAGCACTACAAACTGGATGCTGTTTTAGAGCCAGCACAAGCTTCATAAGGAACATTCTCAAAGTGCTTTTGAATCCTTAGCCTTCTTCTTGCCAGGCTGTGTAAGCTTTGGGAATCTACCCTTATACCAATATGTCAGTGTGTTTGTTGAACATAGTATAGCTGCACAAGATCCAATTATCTGTAACAGTAGATGATCATAGAACACACTACTTTATTGACAGTACACACTTACCATCCTCCTTTCTGTTGGCCGTATAACCCACTTGCCATCCCCCTTTCTGTTAGGTGTATATTGTTGGTCATAGAATGTTCTGTTGAGCTTGGTTCAGCAACCTCTTGATTTATGTGTGTGTGGAATTTGATACGGAACAATAGGTGTTCACAGTGATTGTTTCATCTGCTTTTCCTGTTGGACCCTTGAAAATTGAATGGATCCTATTTGTGAGTATAAAGAGCTGTCTTGGTCCTGCTAAGCTTTTCACCAACACATACAGGCAGAGAGGGCGAGTTCTGAGCTTTGACAGACTGCCAAGTGGAGGGTATTGGGGCACTACTATCCATATGCCATTAAGGCAGTATGTTTGTTGAACATCAATAAATAACAAAGATAGCAAATTATATCATGCCTTAAGGCACTCAACAAAGGCAGGAGTCAAGGGGTAAAGCATTAGGCACCAGGGGCACTCTAAATGGTGTGCCTTGAAGGCACTAAAAAGGATTCAAACTCTGCACCCTCCTACCAGTGCCATTAGTCCTCTGTGCTACCTCCAGACATCAGGGATAACATGGAATACTAACTAAAACTCAAAAAAGGTAAAGTACATCGGAGGGGTAAAATGCTTTAAACCCTGCACCCTTGACACAGGAAACATCATATTTTCTAAAAAGATTTTAGGCCTGCATAAACTAACGCACTGCTGCTAGTTCTCTACTGGGTGAGGAAAGCAAACCTATATATTTTTTTGTCTATATCTTGCTGATAGAGCTGCATTCTGTTTTACCTGCTCCATTTTGTTTTCTGTTTTAAGAAATGTGCTTGGCCTGGTGTTTTTGTTCTGTGTGAGAGATAGACACTTAAATTATCTAGGCTGCACATTTCACGTGTTGTTTCATTGGTCAAATTATTTCTTGAGTGATACTTAAATGCATGGTGAATTGCTGGGCCTTTGTCTTTTCTAAAGATATTTCAAGTCGGCAAAAACTAAAGCACTGCTGGTGATTCCTTACTGGGCGAGGAAAGCAAACCTATATTTATTTGTCTGTGACTTGCTGATAATTCTGCCTTCTGTTTTACCTGCTCCATTTTGTTTTCTGCTTTAAGAAATCTGCTTGGCCTGTTGATTTTGTTATATATGAGAGACAGACACATTATCTAGGCTGCACATTTCACATGTTTTTTCACTAGTTAAATTGTTTCTTGACTTCACTTTTGTGACGGCATCATTTTCTGCACTTGATTTCAACTGTATTGTTAGTATGGATAGCATAGTCTAGATTCAGATCTGCTGCATCTAGCCTGTTACTGATACACTTGAGCACTAAACCAGCCATCTTACATTAAGATGAGCTCCCCTTTACCCTTGAGGGAGAAGAGTGTAGATCCAGCCGTGTCTGAGCTGGGGATTGCTGGAGAAAGGTTCATTGTTTGCTTTCCTATTCATAGATTAGCTTAAAAGTGTTTATTTTTGCCTGTCTTTAAGCCTCACACTTGCATAAGTTTGAGTTCAATTAACCAGAGCTGCTCTATATTTGGTGTCTTTTGCCAGAGTGGTTCTGCTGAATTCCAAGGCATCCAAGGCTAAAAGCAATAAAATAAGTATATCTTGTGAATCTACTAAACTTTTTAAATAGTATTTTAACTAACTGCTGCATTATTTCAGCGTTTTACTGTTTGTGACTACATCATTTTCTGTACTTGATTTCAACTTTACTGTTAGTATGGACAGCATAGTTGAGATTCAGATCTGCTGCATTTAGCCTATTATTGATACACTTGAGCACTAAACCAGACATCTTACATGAAGAAGTGCTTCTCTGCACCCTTGTGGTAGAAGTGTGTAGATTCAGCCTTGTCTGAGCTGGGGACTTCTGGAGGAAGAGTCATTGTTTACCTTCTTATTGGTAGATTAGCTTGAAAGTGTTTATTTTAGCCTGTATTTAAGCCTCATATTTGAGCTTTACTGTGCATGTGCAGTTGGAAGGCTGTGACCTGTATGGACACACACGCACACACACACACACACCTTGAAACACAATTATTCCTTAGACATCTATCAGCGGAACCCTCCCAAGGTTCCCTGCTGCACTATGAGCAACTCAGCTGCACACTGAACAGTGTTGCCAAACTTATCATCCCTAGCCTCTAATAGAACAAGCTCCTTTGTTAGTCCAAATGCAAAAATCTAGTCTAACTAGCCCACTTCCTTCCCTAATGGTACATACATTAAAAAACATACTATAATGGATGAGCAGTTTGCTATCAATTTCTGTGGCCAGTCAGATTGAAGTTATGTGTCCCAGGCAGGTATGACTCTAGCCCTAAGCAGCATTCTACCTTCACCCAGAATGATGCCACAATATAAACAAAAAATGATTGAATTCATCAATTGACTTAGCTTCTGTCTTCAGTCCAAGAGGATCACATATCTGTCAGCCTGGGAAGACATGGTCTACAGGCCACACTGCTAGCTATAGGTCCCCCACCATGAACCAAGAAAAGCACACCGCCTAAGTGGACTTACTGGAGTCACTTGTGTTACAGCCCAACATCTTAGTCATGGGAGATTTCAACTATCTCTCTGTTGACTGGGAGATGTACATGAGCACAAATATGCTTGCCCTGAAGTTCCTGGACTTTGTCAACACAAATGCTCTTGAACAGATAGTCTGCACCCTCACAAGTGGCTCAAATGTCATAGACATAGTACTTATCAACATGGAGGGGGTGCACTGCACTGCCACCTGTGTAATTCCCTCCCTGGTAAGGTCAGACCATAAATCAGTCTTATTCAAAGTAACTATTGGACCTGACACCCTAAAGAGAGCAAAAAAAACTAAAACAAATGTTTCCAAAGCAAACTACAGCCTACTAAGCGGTGGTATACAAGGTTTTATACCCCCACAATCACAGACAACAATGGCTCCTATGCAGAAATGTACACAAATGCCCTGTGTAAACAGTTAATCAACTGTATAGACTCAGCTGTATGTGACTGGATCAAAACCAGGTCATCCTGAAAAAATAAGCCACCCTAGTGGACCACAAGTATAAACAGGTTATATAACAAGAGGGCAAAATGATGTCTAAAAACAAGAGGGAACTAACTAAGTAGTGGAAGAACAAACAAATCAGAAATCTTGTAAAGTCCTCTAAAGAAAACTACAAAGCTAAAATAGCATCCTTAGCCAAGGATAATCATAAGGCATTCTTTAACTATGTCCAACATTTAAAAGGGAATGCCCAGCTATCTGCTGAACTGGTGGTGGATGACACCATTCATACTATACTAGAGGAAATTGCCAACCTGCTAGCTGACAGATTTGGCACAAACTTCACTCCCCTATTCCCACCAGCCATAACCAAAGTATACCTGACACCAGTCCTCTGCCTAGTATCTCTAGATATCAGGTCATATCTGCACTCTCCAAGGCCAAAAATACAGCCTAAATGGGACCAGATAACATCCCAGGTTGCTTACTGACCAATCTAAAACAGGACCTAGTGGACCCATTTGGTATTTTCTTTAACCATAGCTTGAAAACTGGCTTTGTTCCAGCAGAGTGGAGAACAGCAACAGTAATCTACTTGCACAAAGGGGAGCCATCAATCAACCCTGGGATCTAAAGACCCATAAGTCTCACCAGTCTCACCTGCAAGGCTATGGAAAGAATCATCATGGACCTTATTAACAAGGACATAGGCGACCCTCATTCTCTAGAGCCTACCCAGTTTTGGTTTGTTAAGGGTAGATCATGCTTATTAAACCTAGTAGGCTTCTTAGACAAAGTCAGCAAAGCCCTGGATGAAGGTAAGATAGTGCATATTGCCTATCTTGACCCAGTGAAAGCTTTTGACACAATCCCCAACTCGGGTATCATTGAAAAACTCTCAGCTGGGGATCAACCTTTACATCATTAGCTGGGTAGCCAATTGTCTCACTGACAGAACACATACTGTTAAAGATGATGACTCCACCTCTACCAGTAGACCCATCAACCATAAGGATCTGTGCTGGGCCCTTTACTGCTTGGAATCTATTTCTCAGAAGTCCAGGCTAAAGTAGACAGCCCTTGGCTTACCAAGTTCACTGATGATTACAAATTGGGTGCAATCATTAAGTTCCCCAATGATGTTAACATATTACACAAGGGGCTGACAAAGACAAATGATTGGTGTCAAAGCCACTGTCTAAAACTAAATGCAAAGAAGTGAATTATTATCCCCTTTGGCAAATCAAATTCCCTAATAATTTCAGTATTGACAGCACCTCCCTAAGTTCAAACCCAGTGGTGCAAGATCTGGGAACACAGGTTGATAGCAATTTGAACTTCAACCACCAAGTTTCCAGAGTGGTAAGGAAAGCCTTCTACATTGCATATCTCATAAGTAAGGGCATTACATCCAGGTCAAAGGATGTTATAACTCCACTGTGCTCGACCATCATCAGTCCATTAATAGAGTACAATGTTTCCTTTTACATGTACCTCACTAGACATCTGCAGCAGCTGGAGAGACCACAGAGGTTTTTCACCAAGAAAATAAAGGACCTCCCAACCATGACCTATGTGGATAGACTGAAAGTCCTGTCACTGTACACTATATCTTATAGGCTGCAGAGAAGTCACTTGTGCCTGGCCTACAGGTCAGTCTCCAACCCTTCCCTGATGGAAATGCTGCACATTCACAAGTCAAATGGCGCAAGAATCACTCACTCTAGGGATCTTAACCTAGCCTGTGACATAAACAGAACATGCTGGAGAGACCGATATATCTCCCAGAGATTGCTCCTTCTTTGGAATAAACTTCCAATTCACGTGAAGTAGAGCTCCTCACTTACCCTATTCAAGTGCAACCTAGACAAATGGATGGCAGACTGTGAATTCACCTGGGTGTGGCATCCATCTCCCTTGTGAACAGGGGTAGTCAGTGTTGATCATAGACTCTCTCTGCAAATTATGTTCATTTAACCAAGGAAAGTTGGAGCAACTCGGGATTAACATGGTTAGGCTTGTAAGGACTCTAGGGACACTAGCCTAGTAACCTCCTATGAATCAGCATTATCCCACCACCCTATCTGACAAGTTAGGATACTAAGTGTTTTTTATAAAATAATGAGGGTCTTTGTCATTATTAAAAGGCAGTTACGATGGAGAAGAACATGGTACATATAAGCATACCTCTCAACCTCATAGGGCAAGACCTTTAGACAAAGCTAAAAGTAATGGGGGAACAAAGACACCCTATCAGGTAGGGATTGTAATTATTCCTCTTTTAATCTTAGAAAGTACTAGCGTGCATTTAGGATATGAACTGTGAAACTCTAATGTCTGGTATTAATGATTGTAATCACATCTGATTCACAAGGGCAGGAAAAAGAGACATCAGGGATATTCTGACAACATAGGCAAAGCTATATGGTATGTTGTGTGCGTGTGTGTGTCTGTGTGTGTGTGTGTGTGTGTGTGTGTGTGTGTGTGTGTGTGTGTGTGTGTGTGTGTGTGTGTGAGTGTGTGTGTGTGTGTACATATGTGTGAGTGTTTTACTGTTCAAGGCAAGTTTCTTTCATAGCTTTGACATGTACACAGAGAGTTCAGTCACGTTTCTCTGTATATGTGTGCTATCTTAAAGCATCTAATGTTGTTTACTGCAACATGGACAGCCACAAGGTCATATTCATATTTGGGAGAGTGGACCTAAAGGGCCTTGTGACATCATGAAACCTGATACAAGGCAGACCACTTACATTAACCCTGTCCTTATTCAGTCTGGTCCGTGGGGCATCAATGTGCCTGACTACAGAGACATTGATAGTGAAAAAATTGTTGTAGGGAGCTACAAGACATTATGGGTCTAGGCTTGTAGGCAATGACACCTCCTGAGGGTAGATGGGGGGGATGTAGGTGTGAGCACAATTATGAAAGTCTCCCTTTTACCTGAAGTTTATTAATATGGTGTCCAGGAGTTTTATTTAATGAGTTTTTTTAAATCTCAGCATAACTAGAGTTACCTAGATAAGCAAGTGAAGACAGGGAGTGTAGGAAGTTGGAATCAGCAAGGTACCAAAGCTGGAGGTAATTGTTTTTTGATAAAAAGCTCTTAGAGCATTTATGTGGTATTCATAGTGCAACCCTTTTTAGGAAACCCGTTATACCACATGTAGATTATCTACCTTTCTGTAACACTATATCTGTACTTTGAATACACTTTAAATTAACAGGATAGACAACACCAGTAAACAGCATTGTTGCAGCAATATTTAGCAGATGGTTGGAAAAAGGCAATGAATCCTGATAGCAGATAAGCAAATAGTTTGTAATTGCTGGCTTATTGAGTGAGTCTGGTAGTTCTTATACATTAATGAGGGAGAGTCGAACACAGCTTACATACTACACCAAACTCAAATACACAGTACACTATACTTCAAAGGAGCCAGTGTAAAAAAAGGTGTTAAGGAAGGAAGGAATGATGCAGGTAATACAAATATGTTGCAGACTGCAGGAGTCAAAGGTGGCAGTTTTTTATGTAAACACAGTAATACGGATAGAGTAAATGAAAATAGGCTGGCCTCAGTGGCAGTGCAACTGCAGGAATGACACAAAGGCCACAAAGTGCAGGAACAGAAAGTTTGGCAGAACTGTAACTTAGCTTAACAGTGCAATCAGTGCAGATCAGAACAGAGTAATAAGACTGGAGAGAGCAGCCGTACACCAACAATGAATGCTAAATCAGACACTTGTTGAAAGTTTGGTTGAGCAATATATTATTAGCACTCAGTTATTAAAAAAAAGTTTTAAAAAAAGTTCACTATTTTTTCTTCTTCTTTTAGTTAATATGTGTTTGTAAGTGTTAAGCCTTGAGGGTATTGGTTATTTGGTTTTATCTTCAAAAATCTGATTAAGTAATTCTCTGAACTGAGCAATGTATTATGCAAGCTGAGTTATACAAACAAAGTTTTTTAAATAGTTTGCTGTTTTTTTCTCAAAGTTAATCAGAATTTGCAGCTATTGGGTCTTAAGGGGGTTGTTATTTTGTTTGGTTTGACTTGAAGATATGGTGAAGTATTAATCATATGAGACTGTCAATATGTATCTGATCTGAAATGGTATAACATTTACAATATAGTAATGTTATGGACTGGATACAAAGCAACGAAGATGGTAAAGAAATTAATGTGGAAATGAAAGCATAGAAAGACCAGTCTTGGGTTATGCCCTCAAGATAAGACTGAGGGTTTCCTCCTTTTTCATGAAGACTATATATGTATGCTGAAATGGGATACGACTGGAACCTTAATAACAACAAGATGAGCTCTGGCTAGGTGATGTGGCACCTGTGCAGCACCTGAATCTGGCATTCCCATTCCTCAACTCTAAGCTATCGGGAAAAAAAATACTTCTTTCTTTTTTGAGTTGTTGAGGATAAGAAAAAGTCCTCTGAGCAGCTCAGCTGAAAAAAAAAAAAAAAAAAAAAGCAAAACAAACAAAAACAAAACAAAACAAAAGAATGCTGGTATTGCATTAACACCAATCAGCATCTCAGGTCACTCCCTTTGACACCTTATACCAGGGGCAGCTGCCCCCTCCTCCCCAATCTAGATATGTTTCTGACAACAAAGACTATGAAAATGGCTGAATGCTGTATTTAGAATAGAATTGTGTTACTCAAGCTAAACATTATTATAAGTAGTAAAAAGATTGCTCAACACTTTTGAATATGTAATTATGGTTTTATATTAAGGATAAGTTGAGTTAAAATAAACCAATGGATTTGTTAAACATAATTTTCTGTAAGTGATTTAACTGTATTTAAATGTGAAGGATAAAAACTGGATATAAATGTATTAGAGTAAGCATTAGTTTCACTAACTGAAGAAACCAGTAGTTAAGTAAAATCTAAATATTTCCTTCAAAGAAGGGCTAGTTGACTTGGTGAAATAGGTTTGTTTAGTTGTGTACATGTAAGGTTGGTCTGATAATAAGAAATTAGCTTTGTCATGACTACTTACATATTGTCTGTCTCTAGCTCTATACTGATGTGACTACTTACATATTGTCTGTCTCTAGCGCTATACTGATGTCATGACTACTTACATAGTGTCTGTCTCTAGCTCTATACTGATGTCATGACTACTTACATATTGTCTCTCTCTCTAGCTCTATACTGATGTCATGACTACTTACACATTGTCTGTCTCTAGCTCTATATCCTGATGTCATGACTACTTACATATTGTCTGTCTCAAGCTCTGTACTGGTTTCATGACTACTTACATATTGCTTGTCTCTAGCTCTATACTGATGTCATGACTACTTACATATTGTCTGTCTCTAGCTCTATACTGATGTAATGACTACTTACACATTGTCTGTCACTAGCTCTATATCCTGATGTCATGACTACTTACATATTGTCTGTCTCAAGCGCTATACTGGTTTCATGACTACTTACATATTGTTTGTCTCTAGCTCTATAGTGATGTCATGACTACTTACATATTGTCTGTATCTAGCTCTATACTGATGTCATGACTACTTACATATTGTCTGTCTCTAGCTCTATACTGATGTGACTACTTACATATTGTCTGTCTCTAGCTCTATAGTGATGTCATGACTACTTACACATTGTCTGTCTCAAGCTCTATACTGATGTCATGACTACTTACATATTGTCTGTCTCTAGCTCTATACTGATGTCATGACTACTTACACATTGTCTGTCGCTAGCTCTATATCCTGATGTCATGACTACGTACATATTGTCTGTCTCAAGCTCTATACTGGTTTCATGACTATTTACATATTGTCTGTCTCTAGCTCTATACTGATGTCATGACTACTTACATATTGTCTGCCTCTAGCTCTATACTGATGTCATGACTACTTACATATTGTCTGTCTCTAGCTCTATACTGATGTCATGACTACTTACATATTGTCTATCTCTAGCTCTATACTGATGTCATGACTACTTACATATTGTCTGTCTCTAGCTCTATACTGATGTCATGACTACTTACATATTGTCTGTATCTAGCTCTATACTGATGTCATGACTACTTACATATTGTCTGTCTCTAGCTCTATACTGATGTGACTACTTACATATTGTCTGTCTTTTGCTCTATACTGATGTCATGACTACTTACATATTGTCTGTCTCTAGCTCTATACTGATGTCCACCTCCATGACTGCAAGCTTCATGTTACTGCTTTATGCATACAGATTTCAAGCCAACTGATTACAATGAGCAGTATGTAATGAAACATACACAATGACTTTTTACTGAATGTGTAAATCTATATTATAGGTTCATAGCTAAGTACTAGGCTAGACCTTTTTGTTCTCAAAATAACCTATCTAATTTGGTTCTAGATTAATCTTACCCATTTCATAGTTAATAATTATGTATTACCCCTAATGAGAATAATTTGAATCATACCATAGATAATTTGAGGGGACCTAATGAATGGGATAAAGCATTTAGGAGCTTCATCTGTCTATTAGCATATTAGCAGTACAGAAGGCAGTCATTGAGTATATTTTCTGTTTCCCATCCATAGATCTAAGTTATGCTTGAAAAGGGACAGGGATGAACTTTGTTTTATGTGTGTGGAGAGTCTGTCCCATAACAGCGGCATCCTTTGTGAACTATGCCTGTACCTCCAAACTGCTCTAATGATGCTGCAGAAAGAGTTTAGATCCCTAGATTAAGTATTTCTGATGCCACTTGACTTGCAGATGTGCAGTAAATCCATCAGTAATAGGTCAAATGATGCCTTGTGTGCCAGACACAGGTCATTGTTTAGCAGTCTGAAGGTTACCATGTATTGACAGGGTTTGGAGTTGGTCCATGTAGGACATGATTTTTAGGCTTCGTATACGTTTAGTAAGGTATCTGCGGTTTTTAATTTCTCCAAGTCTTTTGGGTTTCTAATACCATGATGGGAATGGACCCCATTCCTAAGTCAAAGTATGATTAAAGTTCATGAAATTAGTATTGTTTCACTCTTTGATGTTAGCCAAAAGTGCTCTTCGCAGCGCCCACAATGTGCCCAGTAATGACTCTTTCTGTAATTCGTATGGTGTTACATGAATTGGTAGCATATTTAAATAGGATTGTAAATTCTTTTTTATAAGACCAGTTGCTCCTCCTACTACTGGGACTGTCTGGTTTTCTTTCTTCCACATGGTTCTGCCTGCTGATCCTGGTATTTTATGACTTTGTGTCTCTGTGTATGCAAGACACTGTAGTCACTGGGTGTGCTGATTTCAATGATCAATGCTTCTTTTGTCTTCTCTAGGACCAATATATCTGTTTTTCTACCATCTGTCTTTTGAACTGTTGGTATTGGGTGATCCCATGTGATATAAACTTTATCATTTTCTATGATTCTTTGTGGCTCATGTTTCCAATGTTTTTCAGCCACTTTGATACTATAACAACCTCCAGTGTAACAGTCTTGCCACATTATTATGCCTTTCAGTATACACTCCCTCTGCCATTAGTGTGTTGCAACCAGCAACAAGGTGTGTGACTGTTTCCAATTTGGTTTTACAAAACCTACATTTGCCTGTTTCTCTCACATGTTCTATGGACTTTGTAAACCACAGTGTACATAGCCCACTATCTTCAGCTGCCAATATTAACCTTTCATTTCTTGATGTGAATTCACCTCTCCTTAACCATTCCTGGGTTCATTCTTTATCAACCTGAGGCTCTTCCAGAAGTTTTCTATACTTGCAGCTATATTTATGTTTTTTCCACATTTCTTGCCTTCTCACCTGGTCCTTCACTTATATTCTTTCTTTTGTTTTTTGGCACATTCAGTTGCTGCCTGGTTTTTACCTACTTCTGGTTTGATTTCCATTCCTGCTTGATGTCGATATGCTTCTGCTAAATTAAGCAGATGTGTCATCTTAGATTTATTCTCCTCATGTTTCAAAACTTTCACTACATTTGGATCTTGTAAGGTCAGTAGATATGTGTGGAGTCCCATGATTGCAGATCTATACATGTAATCAATTTCAAGGAGGCCCACCCCCCTTCAGAATGGGGAATATATAATCTTGGTATATATTAATTTTTATAAATCATTTGGCAAGCATGAAGTATCCTTCTTGTATCTCTGTGGGTGGTCCAGTTGGTGTACATGTCTGGACAGATACATGCCAAAGGGAGTATTATATTCAATGACTGGTCTAATGAGGACTGAGTAAAGGGGAACAATGACCTCCTGGATCTAGACACAGTCCTTTTGTTTATAAGCTGTGCAATATAGGACTATCTTACAACAATAGACACATGCAGGTCAGAAGTTAGGTCACTGCCCACATACGTTATCCAAATTCTGAACAACTGTAACAACTCTTAGGAGTGTATTGTCAATGTGGTAGTTCCCTGGGGTAGATAATTTCCAAAAGGATACAATAATGCATTTAGTTTCAGACCATGATTTTGACACCATTTATTTATTTGAGACAAACCTTCCTGCAGGATGGCTAAGTCATTTGGGTATTCAATGACTGATACTAGCTTACAGTCATCAGCAAACTTAGTCAGCCAGAGCCCTTTGGTATTAGGTTTTATTTCAGACACGTAGGTTCCAAACAAGAGAGGTCTAGGCACAGAACCCTGGGGGACTCCACTAGTGACTGGTCTCTTTGTGGAGGTAAACTCCCCTGTTTTGATTATCTGTCTCCTATCTGTGAGCCAGTTGGCAATCCAGTGGGTGACAGAGGGGTTTATACCCATTTTATTTACCTTTTCTTGTATGCCTGAGTAGGAAATTGCATCAAAAGCTTTGGCCAGGGCAAGGTATGTGGTGTGTACCATTTCCTTTCGTCTGTTGCTTTGGTGACCTTTTCAAAAAAAATTTTCCAGGTTGAGTAAGCATGACCTGCCCTTGATGAATCCAAACTGAGAAAGGTCTAATGTTTGGAGGTTCCCTATGTCCTGACTGATTAATTTCATGGTAAGTCTTTTCACAGCTTTGCATATGAGTTTGGTCAGATTTACGAGACTGTTAACTGTCTGGGTTTGTTTACAGTCCTCTCTTGTGCAGGGGAATGACTATAGCTGTTTCCAATTTGCTTGGTACAAAACCTGTATGGAGATATATATTTTTATGTATATATCTGCAATTGTAGTAGACACTTCAAACTGCAGTAGATGTAGGACCAGTTAGTATTTGTGGTACCTTACATCCTAATATCAATTAATTGTAATCAGTTATGCTAATTACTGCCTGTTGTATATTATACTGTCTGTTTTATACTGTTTGTCTTTGACATACTGTCTGTCAGTGTTTCCATACTGTTTTGTCATTGCTGTAATGGTGCAGATTGTGACTGAAAATGGTCCCTATACTAGTCCCCCTACTTCTTTAACAAAATGAAATAAATACATTTATACTAGACATATTGGCAATGATCTGTCTGTCCAGCTGAGATATCAAATTTGATGATTTAGCATTTGGAAGAACAGAAATGAATGTCCATCCTCTATATCCTCTTTTCCTGTGTTGGTAGGATTGATAAGTAACAGAAATTATGTTCAAGTAAAGGCAAGAGTATAATATGGACTGGAGTGCAAATAAATCAGATGTGATTGTAAAAATTGCAGATGTGGTAGTTGGTAGAATGCGTAAACTATGATATGTACGCAATTCATACCAGTCATATTGATTATGCATTATCTGACTGCACAAGATGGCTACCCGAAATTTTTAAAGAAATACTGATGGATTATCTCCTATTTATTAATATGATGGGTGGATGAGGAGATGATCTGCCTGAAGCAGGGACATGATATACACAGCTTGAATGAGTGATTATAACAGCTTGAAATTTATATACTGTTATAATTAGTCTGACTTGGAACTTTGCTTGGATATGTTAGTGTCCTCAGGAATGATGTGTTTTAAATGCCAGTTTAAACCCTATATCATTTGTAACATGATGGCAAAGATAGAGAATATAATAATGAGAATGCAGTTTGAGGAGGCAAGGAAGTGTGTTCACAACTAACGTGTTATAGGGAAATTTAACTGAGATTTAGTTACTTTCCAGATGAATGTGTTAATAGAGTGCATTTGTGAATAAAGGGGAATGGCGAACAGAAATAAGATGATAAGATTAAAGGAGTCATCTATAGGATGATGTGCCACAGAGAAGAAAATTGGTGTATAAGAAATCCTTGGAACTGGGTAGTTAGTAAGGTTAAAGAATGAGATATCCAGCTCAAAATAAAGTTAAATGATTAGTTAATGAAATGTTCTCCTAAATATAAGACAGTAAGAATACATTCCCTGAAAATGTTGAAATATATAAATAAACATGATAAAGGAATATCACTATTGCATTAATAAGGAAGCTGTCAGATTGTAAAGTTGAGGTAACATCTATTTAAAAGTAAACATTGCTATGCTACTTTATGATGTCATTATGTTAGATGTTAACTTATAGCAACAAAGAAGAGTTTAAAAAATGACCCGTTCATCTTGCTGTGCTCACCGACATATAAATAAATGAGTTTCCAGAAGGCAAGCAGCAACGCCTGTGATTCATTGTGTTGAAACAAGCTGGCTGTGTTTACATGCCTGCACATTCCATCTATGTTTCAGGACAATAATTTGAGATGTTGCACCATTTCAGGTACTGCTGCAGTGTTGAACTCTTAAAGCAAGGTCCACATTACTTATTCCAGATTATGTGTATAGGTTATGCTTCAGGACACCAAGACACTAACCACACTAAAAAAATCCTGGCTAAGGATTCCACAGTGATCTACTTATCAAAACAAGAACCAAGAAAAACTTCCATTTATAACATACTCATAACTCTTAATGCTGTATATGATATATATCCTAAACAATTACACTATTTGTAAAAATAATGTCTGCTCTTAACTTTGGTAGCATAGGTAGATAAAGTCATGCTATGACCCAGGTAATTCCAGTTCGAGTAGCATCTCAGGTGGCTGATGAGGCTGGTATAGGAGGACTGACATTACCATTCTGTGGGTAAGGTATATTGAAGTAGGTTCTGGAATGATGCAGTCCCTTAGTGGTGGGGTAAGTGATACACATCACAGCATAGGGATTATGCTCAGCTCTCCAAATCACTATTTGGTCGTAGCCTTTGTATCAGGTTTGCAGAAGCAAGCATCTGCCTGGGAAATGCACTGCAACCTCTGCAGTAATGCAGACTGTATGTCCTGACATGCAGGAATGCAGTTAGAACCATAAGAAATAGCCTCAAAGGTAGGATGCTGCAGGCAGCACAAGTGGCTCTCATTATTGCCTAAATGATGCCCCCCCTTTATGTGGCTATCACCCCTTGTTTCTGGGTTGACACCTCACCACAAACAAATGAATATGCTCAGGCCCACTAGAAAGAGGAGGCTCAGTGGTCAGAAGGTATCATGGCAAAATAATCTAGATAAAATAATGCCTGCTCCTTAACTATCCTCTAACATTTGCATCCAAAATTCTAAAAGGAGAAGGACGGCGTCTGTATAATATGCCCATAAAATGCCCATGTGACATAAACGCCACTAAAAAATGTTTTAGCCACAGGAAAGCTTGAGGGATGCAGCTGTCCTACCTTATCCTTGGAGCAGAAGTATCCATACCCTGACAGATAATTAGTGATAGATCTTTGATTTGTATTAGTTGAGGACAAGCATTTCACAATGTGCAGAGGTGAAACACCAAGATAGTTCTGAAATTATGTCCTGGAGTTTGTAACATAATCTAAAGCCAGGAGAGCAAATACCACAATTTGCTGAGTGAGGTAAGAAATGGGCCCCCACTCTTAAATTCAGGAATATGATCCCTTCAGACTTCTACCAGGCAAATTATCTACATAAGACCATTCATGACCCCAGAACTATACTCCTAAGGCTCTCAAGGAGTGTTAGATGAAATGTGCAACTTTAAAAACTGATAATCGGGGCAACAAGCAGGTGACCATGCAAAAGAGTTACTGTTTGATGAATCTGTGACCCTCGGTCACAATTTTAAATCTTTGAGAGACAAAACCAAAAACAAAGGGCAACAGATATCACCAAGTTTATAACATTCATGACATTAACTGGCAAAACATCCAAAGGATGAAACATTCCTTCCTCACATCCTAATTATCCTGTTCAACATCCAAAGAAAATGTGTGCAAAAACTTGAAAAGTGATTATCATGTAAAATATAATGTAAAGGAGCATAGCAAACCAGTTATGGCTTAAATATAAACTAACATCAGTAAGATACAGTGCTGTTTGAAAACAAATCAGAAAAGCACTCAGGTTATAATGAAACTAATATCTCCAATGAGTGCATTTTCAGCCCTCGCCACAGTATATATTGTCTTAGAGTTACCAATGGAGTAACCACATGCCAACAAAGCAGCATAAACACACGGGTGTGAAATTGTATACCTGTACCATGTTGTATGCAGATTCTCCATAGTCAGCCAAAATTGTACTTAGAAATAATTAAGCAGAAAATATTTACACCTGAGGCGGCTTATAAAGTCCTTACTATTATTATTATCACTGGAAAGTTCTGAATCCTTGTACAAGGGTAGTAGCAAGCTTACAATGAGGGTTAAATGCATTGCTGCCCTAGGGAAGTGCAGCTGGACATACTGAGCAGAAATTCTTAAAGTGCAATATGGTCATCTTTATCCACAGAATTGGACAGACCATAATGAATAAGTAGTTATAAGGCTTAAGGTTGAAGTGACCATTGAGGAGCATAGCTTAAATTCTCAGTTGGTTGCATGAACAATCTGGTTAAATGTCTTGACAAAGGGCACACTGTAGGCAAACAAGAGCTGAGGGAATCAAACCATGTACCACAAGAACTGCAGCTTATAGCCTTAACCCTTTTTCACCAGCTACCAGAAATTGGTTGAAAAGAGGTGCTAACAAGTAAAATGGACCATCACCAGTCTATGCTGCAAACAGTATTATTTAAACATATCACACTGAAATTGCTTTTAGCTTACTTACACTAAAGAACAAATTAAAATCCCCCCACCCCTCATCATCAACATACAGTACCAGGGTCCCATCCCTCATCATCAACATACAGTACCAGGCTTAAACATTTCACAAGCAGGTAGTGATATCGTCTTGGATATTTTAGTGAGAAGCCTAGAAATAAAATTCCAGCTATAAATGCCAGTGCCTCCCTGATAGGAAACTGCAAACACACACACACACACACACACACACACACACACACACACACACACACACACACACACACACACACATGCAATCACATAAACTTTGTACAGCTTTGACAATTTTCGCATATAAGCTGCTATGCCTAACAGATGTAAGGCCAATACTAACTCAAAAAACAAACAATCCTAGTGAAATCCAAAACTAAACAGGTTGTAAATCCAAAGAAAAAAGTCATAGATGAAATTAGGAAGTGCAACACCAAAAAAGACAGAAACTCTCTCATCAAACTGAATAGACAACTAAGAAGACTAAGTCCAACAAAACAAATTTTGAGATAAAGATAGTGTCCTGGGCCAAGGACGACCACAGGGTCTTCTTTAGCTATGTCCAAAACCTCAAAGGCAGTAAACAACAGTGTGTTGAACTGCTGATAAACAGAACCATGCTCAACGAACTGGGAGATGTAATGAAGCTTCTGTCTGACAAATTCAGCTCCAACCTTACCTCCTCTCACCCCCAGTCACCCCCTTCAGGAATATCACCAAACATAATCCCTCAAACTATTAGCAAAGAGTAGATCTTAGGCGCACCCTCTAAGACCAAGAATAAAGCATCATTGGGCCAAATAATATCCAAAGATATCTGCTAAATAGCCTGAAATTTGACCTTCTAGGGTCACTGGAGCCTCTATTCAACCATATCCTCCATACAGGTTTCGTGCCACATGAATGGAAGACTGGTTTTGTCACTAGCCATTTGTCAGTGTTAGACCTTCCTGTAAGATATAGCTATATATCTAAATATCTATATCTATATCTATATATCTGTATTTATCTATCTATCTATCTATCTATCTATCTATCTATCTATCTATATGTGTGTGTGTGTATTTATATATACATATAAACATATATATATATATATATATATATATATATATATATATATATATATATATATATATATATATATGGGTTCTGTTCAGAAGCTCGAAATACTGAAATCTCGTATTTCAGTATTTCAAGCCCAAGAAGCCGAATCCACATAATAGCGAAAGTTTAGAAGCATGAAATTCAAAACTTTGAATACCGGAGGTTTTAACTTTTGCACTTCTAACGTTCCGCTATGGTTATGTATTCAGGTAAGTGTGCGTGTGTGTGTGCTAAGGGGTTTGGGTAGGGGCTGTGGTGTATGTCAGTGTGTTTTGTTGCTGTGATGTGTGTGTGTGAAGAGAAAGTAGCTTGTGTGTTGGTGTTTTGTGTGTGTTTGTATGTAGTGCGAACTCGGATTGAGACTATTTAAGTAGAGGGGGTGTGGGGAGTGCAAGGGGGCTTTCATGTAGTAGAGTGATTGTGTGTGTTTGTGTGTGTGTGTGTGTGTGTGTGTGTGTGTGTGTGTGTGTGTGTGTGTGTGTGTGTGTGTGTAGTAAAACCGCAAAATTCAAAACTTCAGGTATTTGAGGTTTTGAATTTCGTGGTTTTTAGTTTTCATTGTTTTGTGGATTCCACTTCTTGGCTCAAGATACTGAAATTTGAGATTTCAGTATTTTGAGCTTCTGAAGTGATTCCATATATATATATATATACATACACACAAACATACACACAGACACACACACACATACACGCACACACACACACCCACACACACACACACACACACACACACACACACACACACACACACACACACACACACACACAGATATATAGATAGATATATAGATAGATAAATAGATATTTCTTATATATGTAGATGTACATGATATCTTTATCTGTTTACATACACAAAAACACACATGCATATAAATATGACATCGTTATTCGGTCAACCATTTAGAATACCCACAAAAATCTAAAGATGTTACTGCTCAATGCTAGGAGTCTAAACAGAAAAACTTTACTCCCTAGAAGATCTCTTCACCCTAGAGAGAATGCTGATGTCTGTGAGTTTACTAAGAGATGGTTGAAAGCTGTGGAGAGCACACCTACAGTGCAAGGTTATAAGGCTTTCCACACACTTAGGCCAGTCACAAGCAGAGTCTCTCAGGGATCAGTCCTGGGACTGCTCCTTTTTGGTATTTACTTCTGCAAAGTCAAGACCAATGTCAATGCCCTCTGGCTGTCTAAATTTGCAGATGATTGTAAATAAAAAGTTGTCATTGAATCATCCACTGACACAAATATTTTCCAGGAAGGGCTGACAAAGACAAACAACTGGTGCCAGAACCATGGGTTGAAACTAAATGCCATGAAATGCATAATATTATCCTTTGAGAAGTCATCCACTCCTGGAAACTATCATATTGACAACACAAGCCTATGAGCTGACTCAGTAGTCAGGGACTTGGGGATATACATAGACAGTAATATTGCCTTTGACCATCATGTGTCTACAGTAGTAAGGAAATCATTTTATGCTTTGCAACTTATAAAAAAAAGGTATGGCATCTAGGTCCAAGGAAGTCATTGTTCTACAGTACTCATCATTCATCAGACCTATAATTGGGTACACTTCCCCCTTTGGTATGTACCTAACCAGGCATATCCCACAATTGGACTGTCCACACAGGTTGCTCATGAAAAGAATACAGGGTGTAAGTAATATGTCCTATGCTGACTACCTCAAGGCCCTATCCCTGTATTCTGTCTCCTACAGTCTGTTGAGAGGAGATCAATGCCTTGCATACAAGGCATTATCAGACCCCACTCTGATGGTCCTCCTGCATATCCACAAAATAAACAGCACCAGAATTACCTATTCTGGAGACTTAAACATTGCTGTGATATAAATAGGACCTGCTGGAAAGACAGATACATATCCCAGAGACTACACCTTCTCTGGAACAGGTTTCCCATCCATGTGAAGCAGAGCTCCTCCCTAACCAAATTCAAGTGTAACTTTGACAATTGGATGGGGAACAGGAAATTCATGCCTTTTTTTGGCACCTATGTCTCTAATGGATACAGGCAGTCTGTAAATGTTTCATCTCCCAAGCCCCTGATTACAGTTATCAAGGGTGCCAGAACTTGTCTGAGATTTGGGATGCATAGCTAGACTAAAAAAGACACTTGTTGTCGTTAGCCTAGTAAACACTTATAAACCTATATAAAACATTTTAATGACCAGCTTGTGAAATCAAATTCTCATAAGCTCGAAAAATGTTTGCATGTATTTGTGGGAGGTCGCAATACAAGAAGAAGAATTTACCCTTTATTCACTGATGTGCAATTGCAGAGTTGATATATATATATTAGATGTACAGGTGCAGTGGGACTTGCCACCCCCCCCCCCGAAAAAAAAAAAAACATAGTTTTTTTTTTCACTGTGGTTTTGTTTAAATGAGTTTTGGTGTTTTAGGATCAGTTATTTATAAGTTGAAAGCAATAACTATGGCATGAGAGACCCCAGTTAATTATCATGTTGGTTGGGAGGGATGTGCAGGTCCAAAACAGCAGGGAAGGAGTCTGCAGCTAATGCTCTGTAAGGGGATGAGTTGTTCAGTGAGGGTAGTAGCCCTTTGACAAGGTCAGCAAAAGGAGGAGACGGGGCTATGAATGGGTTGGTCAATAAGAAAATTAGCCTCCCCATGCAGAAGTAGTCAGCTAGACCTACATGACACCTTTAGTTCCCCACTAACCCCAGTCCTAAATGGAGAAAGTTGAGGGGATTTATTACTGTCTGGTTCACCTGCCAGTGGATGTGGGGCACTGGGTAGAGTGCCAAAGAATGATGCATGGGGACAAAAAAGAGGATTTGTGAGTCGGGTATGTGATAGTTTATATATATATATATATAGATATATATATATATATATATATATATATATATATATATATATATATATATATATATATATAGATGTACTTTAAATTCTCGAAAAGCCAAAATGTTGAGTTGCAAAATAGCGAGATGGAAATGATGAAAATTTACATTCATGAACATAAGTTTTCACCACGAAGAGTCAGTTGGCCAATATAGTGAACTTTGCCCTTTTCTCCACTGTAGTGTGATCTTGAATTTGGTATATTTAGTTGGAGGTAGTGTGGTGGGGTGTCGGGGCTGGGGTGTGAAGCACTCAGGTTTTATTTGTTTCCATTTGTATTTTAAGTTTTGTTGTCCAATTGTTTACTTACCAGGGGAAAATTTACGATGATGTGGACATCCATGAATATAAACTTTCATTGTTTCTATCTCGCCCTTTTGCAACTCATCATTCTAGTTATTTGTTATGTATTTATTTTTTATTTTTCATTTGTTGACCAGGCTAGTCTAACTGGATACATGTCCATTTTCAGTAGAGGCCCAGGGAGAAAAGCTCCAGGAAAAACATACAAAAAATAATAGAGGATATAATAGAACAATGTAAACAGCAGTAATTGTTACATAAAAACATTATACCAAAAAATTGATTACATTTTTTTTTTTTTGACAGACGATGAACTACTCTTAGTAAATATAGCATAATCAAAATCTTTTAAGGGTAGTATACTAAAGAAGGTATAATATACTTGTAAACATTGAATTTATATGCAACACTTAGTATATATTAGCATTATAGGAAGGTTGTAGTAGATGTAGGTTGAAAATTAGAGTCAAGAAAAAATGTTAATCAGGGTTGGTACAGGAGCATAACCAGTGGTTATTGAGAATTATACAATGCCTACCCTAAAAACGTGCACGCTGATTGGCCAGCCCAACCAGCGTGCCCGTGGTAAATCCCTCAATATACTAACGGAAAAAGGTCCGGTCGCCCGGACTTTTTCTGTTAGTATAAAACACTGTCTCGCTATGTTAAAAGAGTTTAACATAGCGACACAGATTTAAAAAAAGCAACGGAGATCTCCGTTGCTTTTTTTAAAGCTGTCTCGCTATGTTAAACTCCTTTAACATAGCGACACAATGTAAAGCAACGGAGATCTTGCGATCTCCGTTGCTTTAAACCTGTCTCGCTATGTTTAATGAGTTTAACATAGCGAGACAGCTTTAAAATAAGCAACGGAGATCTCCGTTGCTTATTTTAAAGCTGTCTCGCCATGTTAAACCCATTTAACATAGCGAGAAGTAAAGCAACGGAGAACTTGCGTTCTCCGTTGCTTTTGCCCAAAGCTCTGATGTACCGCGAGGCATGCGCAGTACATCAGAACTGCCGGAACACCAGACAGGTGCGGAAGGGCAGCAAAGAGGCATTATACAATGCCATTATTTAAGAAAAGTAATTATTTCTTTTCTTAAATAATGGCATTATATAATAACCACGCCTGGTGTGGGTAATGCTGGATTACCCACGGTTGTCTTTGTTTGGTCCCTCCCGCTTCGCCCTCGGGACCAAACCACGCCAACCGTGGGTAAATCCAGCATTACCCACACCCAGGCGTGGGTTATTGCTATAATAGTTTTAGATTTCTTTTAAAACGTGGGAGTGAGGTCTGAGATGTGAGGTCAGGCAGTAGTTGATTCCATACTTTTCCGACAGAGTTAGAGAACAAAGAGTCACCTGCTGAGTTTGTTGATTTGGTAGTATTCATCAGCATTTTGTTTGAGGAGCGTAGATTCTTGAGATTATTATATGGTTTAATGAGGCTAGTGAGTATAGGAGTGTTGCGGGGTTGATAAAGGGTCTTATGGGTTATAGTAAGTTGGTGGAATTGAATCTTATTAAGAAATTCTAACCAGCCTAGTTGTTTTAGATTCAGACAGTGATGAGTTCTGAAAGGAGAGCCTGTAGCAAATCTGGCAATATTATTATAGGATATAGCTAGTTTGTTAAGGTTATTTTTAGAGAGGTTGGTGTATATAGGAGAGGCATAGAGTAGGGTTGAGATTAAATGAGGTCTGGCTATAGCAGTCCTAGCTACTGGTGTAAGAAAGGGTTTGATTCTGTAGACGGATCCTAGTTTACTGTTAACTAATTTTATTGTGGTATTTATGTGAGTATCAAAGTTGAGATAATTGTCAATTGTAATTCCTAAGAGTTTAGCGGTTGGGTCAGGAGAAATAAGAGTACCATTATTGGATGTGAGAGTGAAATGTAGAGGGGTGGACTTTTGGGTTGGTGTGAAGAGTAATAGTTTAGTTTTTTTGGGGTTTAGTAGGAGGCAGTGGTTAAAGAACCAATGTTCTACAGTATTGAAAGCTTTTTGTGTAAGAGACTGAAGTTCAGCCTGGGAAGTGGCTGAACAGATTATAGTTGAGTCGTCTGCATATTGAATGCAAGTGGAGAGTGGAATGGCTAAATGGAGGTTGTTGATATAAATGGAAAACAAGAGAAGGCCTAATATGGAGCCCTGTGGAACACCTAGTGAGATAGGAAGGTGATTAGATAGTTTATTTTGCCAGAGTACAGCCTGCTGTCGGTTTTCAAGGTAAGATATGAACCAATTCATAGATAGAGGGTCAAGTGAAAGGGACCTAAGTATATGTAGAAGGAGTTGGTGATTAACCATGTCAAAAGCTTTAGATAAATTGACAAAGACTGCAGAGGAAAGAATATTTTTGTTACAGTTTTCATTGATACAGTTTGTGAAGGATAGCAGGGCAGTAGTGGTACTGTGGACAGGTCTGAATCCATGGTGACAGTTAGCCAGTAGGTTGTGATGGAGAAGGTGGTTAAGTAGTTGTTTGTGGATGCACTTTTCCATTATTTTTGCAAGTGGGGAGAGTAGAGCTATGGGACAAAAGTTGGAAAAGTCATTGGAGTTTCCACCTTTATGTAGTGAGATGATATGAGAAATTTTCCAGATAGATGGGATAGTACCTTCCTTTATGGTTCTATTTATCAGTATGGAGATGGGATAAGCTATAACTTTAGTTCCTTTTCACAGGAATTCAGCTGGGAGTTTATCAGCTGAGGGGGTAGTTGGTTTTAGCTTTTGGAGAAGGGAGCAGATATAGGATGTGGGCACTGGTTCTAAATGAAATAATGGAGGTGGCTTGGTAGTGGGAGTTGGCAGATTGGAGGTATCAGGGAATAGATGGCTAGCAAGAGTTTGGATAGTGTTGGTGAAGAAAGAATTGAAGGCATTAGCTGTTTGTGTTAGATTTTCAGAGTTAGAGCCTGGAGGGATGGGGGTAATAGTTTCACCTGGGTAAAGAAGTTTGTTAATACTAGTCCAAAATTTTTGTGGTTCCTTGAGGGAGGATTGTTGTAGTTGGAGATAGTAGTTCTTTTTGTCTAGTAGGATGGCTTTTTTGTATTATTTCTATGTTGTCTAAAGGTTTGGTGATCTATAGGATTCCTAGTAGTACGCCATTTTGCCCAGGATTTGTTTCTGTGAAGGATTAGTTGCCTAGTATTGTTAGAGAGCCAAGGAGCAGGTTTAGCTTTATTTCTAGTAGAACGTGTTGGGGAGTAACGGTCCATGATTGTTAAGAAAGTGGAATTAAAGTATTCAACTGCTTTATTCATAGGGAGGGATTTTAATGGTGACCAATTACATTGTTTAAGTTCTGTTTGGAACAGCTCTGGGTTAAAATGCTTTTTGGTGCGTACTGTTCTGAAAGTGTTAGGGAAAGTTGGGTTGGTTTTATGTCTGATTATATATATTAGCGAATGGTCACTTAGGTCGTCTGGGAGAGTTCCCATTGTGTAAGTTTGGTGAGGACTATTAGTGAGTATCCAATCCAAGGTACTTTCTTTATTGTTAAGTCTATTAATTCTGGTGGGGGAGTTTATAGCTTGTGAGAAACCATAAAGGTTAATATGGTTGGTAGGGTTTGTACTGCTACATGAATTCCAATCTATATTAAAGTCTCCTAGGACTATGGTTTCTTGTGGGAGATTAGAAGAAAGCCAATTTAGGATGTATTCAAGTATGCAGATGTTATTTCCTGGGGGAAGATATGCGTAGATGATGTTTATGGCTTTATGTGTGTTAAGCTGGAATTTGGAGGTAATTATTTTGGCACTGTTGTCTAAAGATAGGTTAAGATTTACAGTGCTGAGTTGTATTTTTGCTTTATAGAGAATTGCTACCCCTCCTCTTTTTTGGATGTGCGGTCTAGTCGAATGATGCTATATCCTGGAGGGGTGATTTCATTGTCTTTTATTGTGGGTTTTAGCCATGTTTCTGATAAGCAAAGGATGTGAAATTGGTGGACATCTAGAAGGGCACGAACTTGAGCGATTTTATTGCAGATACTGCCTATATTAAGATGAGCAATAGAGAGTGAATTAGAAGGTTTGATAGGGGGTAGGGTGCTAGTTTTGCAGTGGTTAGAGTTTGCAGTGAATGGGATGGAGTTTGGGCCAGGGTTAGGATGAATGTCCCTGTCTATTAAGGAGTGGAGGAATATAAAGTGCTTAGGTTGGAGAGGCTTACAATAGTAATCACATTTTTTTTAGTTTTTAGATCGCTATATTTGATTTGTACTAGTCTGTGATATTTGGCTAGTAGGTAGCTGGGTTTGCAAATGATTGTTAGGAAGTTTGGAGATATGGTTAATGTTGGCGTTAAAGTGTATTTGGAAGGGATGAGAAGGGTATAGTAAAGAGGTTGTTCATAGGAGGTTAAGAGATAGATTGTGGTTAGAGCAGGAAGGAGTGAGACCAGTATTAATAGTTGTAATTGGTATCGCATGGTTGAGTTGGACTTAATATTGATAGTGAGGTGTGAGTTTAAAGTTGAGGTAGGTTTTATAGGCATATTAGGAGGTGTGCCAGTAGGTGGTATTTATTACAAAGGTGGATGAGAGGTAAGGTATCAGTGGGTGTGTTGTGAGAAATTAAGGCTGGGTGTGTTAATGATGTGATTTGTGTGATTGGAGTAGGTATAATGGGGGTGTGTCTATAGAGGAATAAATCTAGGACCACTGGGGATCGGGTGGGAATTGGGGGCAGGGTAGGGGAGCGGAGTGAGCCCGAAGGGCGAACAGAGTGAGGTAAAGACAAGAGAGTGGACTTTCAAGGAAGACAATCTGTTAAGTGGGTGAATTCTGCAGGTAAGTCTGAAAGTGAGAGAATGTAGAAGTGAGTTGTGAGGCTAGTAAGAGGAAAGTAAGGATTTCAATGGAGTAGAATGTGGTTAAAGAAACCCTAGGACAAGGGTGAGAAGGTAAAAGAGTGAGTCAGTGAAAAGCAGAAGCTGAAAAACCGGGATGGGGCGGTATAGTAAAGAAATAGGTGTAGGAATTGATATGCAGAAAGCTTATGTTAAGGTGCCACCTAGTGGCTAGTCACTTAATTGCAGCGAATGCTTCACTTACAAGGGAAGCAGGCTACGGGAGAGAGGGAGATAGGCTACTAATCAAAAAGAGTGAGCAGGCTGGATATAAGGGTTTGCTTAAAAAGTACAGAGATAAACGGGGTGGTTGTTGGCTGCTGGCTAACCTGCTTGGGATGCTTGTCTAACCTAGCAGAGTCATTAAACATTGAAATTAGCACAAAGTTCTAGTAGCTGTTACAGCACATATTTTCACTGTCTTATAACAAGTTGGTCTCTCAGGGAGCTGGTAGGTAAATTCCTGGTTTGGACTATTTTTCAGAGGCATCCAGGAGGGTGTATTCTGGTGATTTAGTACAGGGATGTACTGAATCACAAGGCTGGTAAATGAAGGAGGAGAGAAAAAGGTAGTGAGACAGACAGTACTAGAATTAGAAAGCAAAGAAAAGAGACTTTTCACACACAGTTACATGTAATTGCCACATTAAACATCCAAAATCCTTTATTTGTATTGAAACACCTAAAGAGTACAGTATAAATCAGGTACAGCTATGACTCTAAGAACTCTGCAAAAATACATACAGGTAGCTGGGATGGAAAGAGCTACATAAGCTTATTCTTTAAAAATAAGTACACCAACAGTAGCAATTAAATTAATATTGTATCAACAACAACCTTTCAGGACTAGGACACAATGTTGCTAGAGTTACGTCATTTGTTATTTTGACATTTTATATATATATATATATATATATATATATATACACACACACACACTCACACACACACACACACACACACACACACACACACACACACACACACACACACACACACTGGATATAAAAAGTTCACACACCCCTGTTAAAATGTTAGGGTCAATCAAAATCAAAAGGTGCTTCAGCAAAGTATTAATTTAAGGGTCTGCACACGTATGCAACCAGCATATTGTACGTTTTTTTTATTTTTTATACTTTTTCCCCTAACAGATTTGTTTGTTTTTCAATTGAATTGTAGAGGTTATAGGTCACATTAAAGGTGGGAAAACTTTTGAAATTATTTATTGTGGTCTCATTTTTTATATCACAAAAACCTGGCATTTTAACAGGGGTGTGTAAACATTTTATATCCATATGTATAAACACAAAGATATATATATATATGGGTCACTATCACTCTGTCCACTAGTCATGTTGTTGACAGAGTACAGTGTTGGAATTAGGCTAAGTGGAAGTTTGGCTAGATGCATGCAATGTTGAGACTATGAAGTTAGATGGATGAAAATAAGTGTGTTGGGTTCTAATGTCAAACGCTATGGATTTATTGAAACTTTAAGCACCAGGGGATGTGAGTGTGCATATGAGTGCTTGCTGGTGAAAACTAGTTACTGTGTAGGGTAGGAGATAGATTTAGTGTTCTACGTGTGTGATTTTAGTTTGCGGTCTCCAATTAGGTGGAAAGTGAGTACATGTGTACACATTTCTGTGGGTTAGAGTTAGACTAAGGGCTAGGATATGGATAGATTTAGTGCTTTGCTTGTGATTATGTTTGTTGTATGTGTGCATGAATGGAATGTAAGTGCATGTATGAATGCTTGTGGGTTTGGACCAGAGTTAGGGCTAGAGAAGGTAAGAGATTTAATGGATACTTTTTTTTGTGTGAGTGTATGTGTGTGTGTTTGTGTTTGTGTGAGACTCTCTTGTGTAGTGGTTGTGTTATGGAAAGGTTATTCTTTGTTTTGCAATTTCTTTTTTCCATTTGATGGCTTGGCTTACACATGTTTATAATATACCTGTTTATCTATGCGTCTTTACCTAAAATAATCAAACCAATTTAACACTAATGTTGCCAATGTTAACAAGTTAACATTTACAAAAAACATCAACAAGCTTCTGCTCATGCTGTGAGTAATAACTTTGAAGCAAGCAAATTTTAAAGTATGTATTTTGCAGGAGTGTAAATCCCCTGCATTTCCATGTAGGAGGCAGAGCTCCCTATATTAAACTACTAATTATTTGTGGTGGAATAGGTATCACATTCATCTTTGGTGTAGAGGCCTGTGGGTTCTGTACAATCAGTAGGCAGCTTGTTTACTGTCATTGCAGTGCAGCATAAGGGGGCGGTGCTTTGAATGAACCCCATATGCTTGGATTAGTGGTCACTTGTGGATGTAGAAGAGTTCATGGCACCTATTGAAAAGAGAAGGGGTGTTTTATTCATGTTTTCACTCATTTTTATCAGAAAAAATTAAATCAAGTATTTATACTTATACTTAAAATTATTTACAAGTTATAAACACAAAAGGAGACGCAATCAACACAAAGGTACTTCCATGATGCCTGCACACTAAGTAACAAGTTAATTTCAGCTCTCCCAGTGTGAAAACAGAAACTCAGAAAAGAGAGCCAGTGAATTTGGCATTTTGGGTAAATTTAAGTTGCTGGCTTGTAAGTGTATTACCTAGATGCCAGCAAAGAAGAAATTAAGACAAGTGGAAAGAAAATCAACCACAAAAGGTGAAGAGCAAACACTGGTTAGGAAGAATCCTATATCTGTTCAACAAAAAGCAGCTCAAGCTCCAGCTTTGGTGCAAGAAATGGCTTCCAGCATTCTAGAGGAAAAATAAGTCAAATGTGCTCAGATATGATTAAAATAAACAAAACAATCAAGGAGTATATCAACTCAAATAATAAAAGGCTGGAAAAATGGAAGAAGCTGAAAACAGGTATTCAGATGAGCTGATAAAACTACAAAAATCAGCAGTCAAAATGAAGAAACAGCTGGTTGAGTATGAGACAGCTCAAGAAGATGTTCCAAAAATGGTAGAATTATAGGACAGAACACTTAGGGAAAACCTGAGTGTTTCTGCTGTACCAGAGAAACTGGAAGGAATAGACTGTATTAATTTTATGAAAGCACAAATAAGCAACTGGATGGTATTCCACAGCAGAAATTATTAATTGAAACATCTTTTGTCTGTACTCCAAACCTGGCCACAAGAAAGCAACTAAGACCTCCAATAGTAAAGATGAAATCCTACCAACAGAAAGAGTTGATTCTAACAAAACTGTGGCAGGTCAAAGTACTAAAAGTTGGAGACAGTAGAATGTTTGTGAAGAATGATTACTAATTGTACACTAGACAGAAGAGGAATAAATTCATTCCAATAATCGGGGAATGTCAAGAGGCAGATGCAAGATTCAAGCTGCTGTGCCCAGCTGTATTTGGAATATTTTGCAGAACATGCTAAGGAGGAAATACAAAAGTTTGTCCAACAAAAAGTGAGCTATCAAACAAAAGGGAACTCTGCTTTTCATTCTTGTGATAATAAAGCTCATAGATAGACATTGCCACTAAACTCTTTACCAGTGTTCCAAAGGAAAATGCTTGAGAGAGAAAGGCACAGGAGGTGACTAGAAGAACCTAGAGTACATTGGAAATGAACCAGAGACTGGAGTTGGGATATGGACATCAACAGGACTAAAACCAGCAACTTGGAAATTAATGAATAAAAATGTGGGGTTACAAAGCAAAAATCATATTTGTGAAATATGGCTGAACAAGAAAGCTGGAAATATTGGACGTTTTTGACTTCATTAAATCTGCTGGGGCCTCCAAAGCATATGCCCTATGTCATGGCATTAATGTTTGGAAGAAAGAAGAGTGTAATAGGTAACTGTAAGTAAAACAGCTTTTGTTCTTACCAGTAATTTTATAAAACATGACATACACCTCATGTTATATTGTAAAACATTTTCATCTATTTTATGTGTTATAGTGATACTATAAAGTAAACAGTTGCCCCTTTTCTACTTCTTCATCTTCTTTCTTTCTTCTTGTTTAGTTGTAAGACATGTAGGCACTGGAGTGTAAAAAGAGAAGGAACTCTGGGCAAAATCATGTTTAAGATAATACACTGTAATCTTGGTTTGCTAGTGTGAGGGACAGGCTGTGAAAGTATACAGATCATGATATAAGTAAAACTGATATGCTTTTTCTTACTTTTGCATGAGGAATAACTAGATAAAGGCCATTGGCTTGATATAACAACAAGCTTTAAGTAGAAGTAAGTAAATCCGAACACTGAATGTAATGAAAAGTTTTCCTTTAGCAAATAAATGTTCACTGTGCAACATGAGAAGCTTGTAGCTAAAGGCAAGTGTGCATCTGGTTCTCATATTTCTATGGAGACAAACTGGTAAATGGGTAATAAAAATAGAATAGTTTTTCAATGGCTAAAACATAATGTTTTCTGAAATGTTTCAAGTTGTTTTCCACATCTAGGAAGGGGAATAAAGGTAAGACAAAAAATGACATACCTTAGTGTAAGTAGAAACATAGGCTGCACCATGTGTCCTAGCATGGATAACCTTCATTATAGGTTAGTTAAAGCCTGTGAGTGTAGCTGTCAGTCTGGGGCAATTGTTACTATTAGAAGGGTTAAACCATTATTTGAAGATGTACATAGTTTTGTGTGTTTGTATTAAGTAAATAGGTTTAGGGGTTGTGTTTTTTTTTTGACGGCTTTCATTAAAATGAAAGGTCTTGTAAGATGTGACATAGGTTCAAATGGATATGACAAGAATCAGCTGTATAAAAGATCAACTTGCCAAACATTAGTGTACACATGTAACACAAACTGAAACTAGACATTTTAAAAAAGCTGTTATAGATAACAAGTGAGGAATTATAACTCCTTATCAGAATGGCAACATTCTAACTACAAATGGGAGATTAGGAGTGTCACAAACAGCTACAAGTCATATCCTGTCAAAATTCCTGGAAGTAATGCAACAAGGTAGATAAATACATACACCTACCATCTACCCCATGAAGGAAAGAAATGTTATACATCAATTCTATAACCTTGCAAACTTCACACGTTTTTGCTGCAATAGACTGCACCCACATCCCTAATAATACCATGTTCATCCAGAAGCAAAAAGATACATCAATGGAAAGGGCTGGACATCTCTGAACTGCCAGGTTATGTGTGCTGCAGATGGCAGCATAACAAATGTCATGGTGGCACACTGGAAGTGTTTATGATGCTGCCATATGGAGGGAAAGTTGTCTGAAGGCTACATGCCAGGATGGTGAAATCCCTGAGGGACAACTATTGGGTAAGCATAGGAACACAGTTAGGATGTAAGATAATGACATCCCTGTCAACCTTATCCATGATGACAATATATGTGTTTACTCCTCACAACTGGTGACTATGGTTATGCACTTGAGCCGTGACTAATGACTGCATATAGAGAACCGTCAAACCCTGTAGAGGAGGCCTACAATAGAGCACACCACCGAAACATGAAATAACATAGAGCATGTCTTTGGTGTACTGAAAGCTAAGTTCAAATGTCTTGACACATCTGGGTGTATACTGCAATACATACCTGAAAAGACAGCACAGATGATGTGTGCCTTTCTACCCAGTATGGTAATGACCACATATGATGGTTTGCTCACTGCAGGTGTGGGTGACCTATTCCATGAACCCCAGATGTCTGAAGGGGGCAATCCACAGCTATCAGAGGAAGACAGGAGGACTCGGGATGCAGAAGAAACAGGCAGGGGCAATGATGGGTGTGACCAGAAGTCCAGGCCCAGGCAACACAGCAGCATCTGACAAACCTTTGAACAATGACAAGCAACATGTACAGAAGTATATAGACTAAATATTTATGTTCAGATGTTTCCCCACCACAACAGCAGCACAGATTGCATCTAATGGAAATTACCCAGTAGATGTACACACTGAGCATCAGACATAACAACATAACTCTAATGTATAACACTATGAACATATACAAATCTGTCACAGAATGGATCTACAGCTAAGGCCACAAGTTAGGCAATAGCTACGCCAACTTAGCACTGGTCAGTTGGGAAGAGCAAAACGTTTTGTTTGCCACTAATCCTTTCTTTGGACAAATACTATGGTATGTTAGGTTTGTAGATGAGGTTTTTATGTTATGGAAGGGCTCCAGCTCTGATCTAGACCAATTTTTGGATTACTTGCATTCAACAACTGATTTTTTAAGGTTTACACACCAGAGTTCAGCCACTGACGTAAGTTTTCTTGATGTCAAAATCAGTAAATCTGATTTGAATCATCTCCGCAGTACTATATACCATAAACTAACTAGAAAGAACACATTGCTGTATAAATCTAGTATGCACCCTAGACACATTCCTAGGAATGTGTTAAGAGGGCAAGTTTTTAGTACACTCAGGCTACATAGTAATGACAATGATGCAGTAGCTACATTGAATAACTTGAAAATTGAGTTTCTGGCTAGGGGATATTCTAGTGCAGACATTGATAATGCAACATCTGATGCCTGGAAGCTTAGAGATACTAGGTGCAAACCTTATTATAATCACAACAGAGCCACTGCAGATGCAACACACAGTGCCACAGCTGAGAACGACTTTAAAGTGGTTCTCCAGTTTTCGAGCAACATTAATCAATATGTGGATGTTGTTAAGAAATACTGGTACCTTTTACAAGAAGTTCCTGGCCTTGTAGACAAGGTTGGACTGACTCCACATTTCAGTTTTAAGAATAGCAAGTCACTTAAACAACACCTTTGCCATGGGGAAGCATGCAAAATGTTAACTCACTCTGTTCGCCGTGGATCTTTTCCATGTAGGAACTGTAGTGCCTGTCAGTTTGTTTATAACAAAAATAATTATGTGCATCCTACCAGGCATTTTTCATTACATTCTAATCAATATTCAGATTATAGAACCACTGATGTTGTTTATTTTTGTTTTTCTCAACAATGCCATGCTTATTATGGGGGCAAAACAAACAGAATGTTGAAAGATCGTATTTTAGAACATGTGAGAGACATTACCAACTGTAAACAATCCAGTGCTCTGGCCTGTCACTTTATGTCTAATGATCATTCACATTCTTTTAAATTTTTGGTTTTGCAACATATTTATATGAACCCTAGGGGTGGTGACTTAGAAAATATTACAGAGGAGCATGAGCAAAAATGGATACTGAAGCTTAACTCTGAGAAGTTTCTTGGATTGAATGCTGCCACTACTTTGGTTCCCTTTTTGAAGGCTTGACCACTCATGCACTGATTTCTAGATCTTTTAGAAGATATTTTAGATGTTTTTAGCTTTTTTATATGTCTTACTGTCATTGTTTTACCTTATATATGTATGTATATGGTTTTTTACACTGTATATAGTGTGGTTATATATGCTTAGTAACTGTGTGTAACATTATATGCATAGTGCATCTTTATTGTAGGATTCACTGTGTAAGCTTCTCTTGAATTTGATTGTGTACAGCTTGCTAACCCCTAATTAGTTAATTGAGTAATGGATATTTGACTATTTAAATAGAGTGTAAGCCTTTTACTGTTGTCTGATGAAGCAACTTTATGTTGTGAAAGTGCTCACCATTTTCTGTTTTCTGTTTTGTCTATCAATAAATGTTCTCAGTGTGCTAGCTCGGTGCATTTTCTTTCATTTTGTTTGGGCTCCTTTTTGCACCTTGCTTTTACCTACGACCGTTTTGATTTTTATACTAAGGCCACAAGTTAGACTGGTATGCATCCAGACTCATAGTGGCATATCTGTGTATAGCAGACAACAAGGGATGCATGTCTGTAAAACCCATTCCTAACTGTCCATTATCAAAGATGCAAACAGGAAAACAACTCAGGAAATAACACAAAACTGCTGTCAATATCACAAGCAAAATACGTCACAGTAAAGTATGGATAAAGTGCAATGTACTAAATAGAGCCACCTATGGTCAGTAAAAATGTCAGACATCTGTGGCATCAGACTTCACAACGACCATAGACAGATGACATTGTCAGTGGTCTGCACAGCAATCATCATTGCCACAGGGTGAGACTGACACTACAGGACATAGTGGATCAATTGTCAGTGTTTCTCTAATGCAGTCTAGGGTGCCCACACTGATGGTTCACACCATGGTATGATCTGTTCCTATGGAAACACTCAGCCCAGATTGCTCCACAAAGGAGACTGATAGGGTGACATCAGTATGTAGAGGCACGCTATGAGAAGGAGCATGAGTGTGGGTTGACTGTCTAGTTATGAATGCCAGTCTGACATCAGATGGGCCAGCAGCAGAAGTGTGTGCAATTTGCAGCATAGACATTGATGTCCGATGGGCAAGGGTTGGTCTGCTATTAGGGGGGCCTGCCTTTCCCATGTGGCACTTGGCTAAGCACAGTCAGGGCATGCAGAACCCTGCTCATACTACAGCACTGCTGTATTACTTCCACAACCAATGATTGAATGGACAGTGTCACAGATAACATGCTTTCATTCTGTGCAGCCAGTACCACCATGACCTCACTGTGTCTGCACTCCTCTCCTTCACATGCAAAACTCACAGCTGCTGTGCAACATGAACTATGACACAGGCAAGTCTATGGATGTCAGATCCATGACATCACTGGGAATGTTCATTTGCCTACATGAGTAGGAAGACAGACCATGACACATTCCAATGCACACCAGCTACATGTCTAAATCTACTGCAATGGGCAGTATGGACATGTTGAGAGGAAGTGTCTACATTACCAGCAGACTCAACATGGGGCTGTGGTCCACAGGCCTCATGGTGTCCACCATCTGATGTGCCATCATTGTCAGAATGGCAGCACAGGTTTTTCTTCCCATCTGAAGCTACAGCTTCATCCAAATGACTGTCACCATCTGGACTGGACTGCATCCTCAAATTGGTCTCCTTTGTGCCAAGGGTCATGCTATCATATGAGACACATGAGGGGCCCACATCAGGATTAGTGGATGTACTAATGGAGGATAAAGGCAGTGTACACACTAAATGAAGAGATAGATGACACAGGTCAGGAAAATTTGCTTATATCATATGCTGGATATCCTTAATGACATATGCTATATATATCTCATTACAATGTTACAGATAATGACTTACCAGGTGGTCCTGTAGGCATATGGCCCACAGGATCTATATTGCAGGGAGGTGACAATTATTTTACATATGCAACATTCATGACATATATGAGGAATACAAGCATAACACACATCTGTGATGTCCTTATGGAAAGCCAGCACTGGAGGGGAGGGATGAAATGTAACTTTTGTAGGAAAATAAAGTCAGAAACACAGCATCCTTAATCACATACTAGCCAGCATGTACCATTCCAACAGAGGTAAAACACACAGTAGGTAACACATACAGATGACACTGTAATTCTCAAAACTGGGAACACTGAAAACACCAATGTCAAAATTCCATGGCAAGCACAAAGATTCTCCAAATTTATTATAAAAAATGAATTCACCAGACAGTAAGTACTTTCATCTCTAATATGGACTTCTGTTCTGGTTCGGTATTGAAAACATACATAAGAATAGGTGACAGGACACAGTGAATGTGTTGTGTGCATGATGTGCCATCTGTTAGTAGCAATTCTGTTTATCATACTTGATCTATGTAATAATTTTAGGCCATTTCATCAGAGAATGGGTTTTTAACGACACCTGCAATGTATTCTGATATGCCTTTATTCTCATATGCAGATATCTCATGTCGACGTGATATTACTTAATGTCTGTTGGATTGCAGATGTGAACATCAGTTTCAGTTTACTGTCAACTCTTTTCACAGGAATAGTTGAAATGATACACATTTTGTTTTCATTGTTATGGTTTTGATTACTGAAACATGTTGCATTTGGTGGTACAGTTGCCTATGGCCATAACACATTATAAGTTTTCATACCAACTGTTTTCTGCCTGCTCATTGTGTCACAGTGGATATGTTATGTACTTATATAGTAGCAGGTATGCATATGTACTTTGTGCTTTGTGTTGTGATTTACCTTGACTGAGCTTGGGATCCATGGATACTCACCCATCAAACATCAGAGACAAGCACATGATAGACCACTGCTAGAGTCCTCCGATGATGACAACGACCATGACAGAGATGAGGGTCACAATGAGGAAGGTGTACTTGCAAATGCCATCATCCCTGGTGTACCCCAGAGGAGACAATGCCCAGCACCATAGCAAGGTGATTATGGGGAGCAAATCTGGGAGGAGTCATTCATAGAAATAGCCCAGGAGATCATTCATGATGTTCATCCCCATCCAGGTGGACCCTTAGGACTGTAAGTATTGTCTGTGTGATCCACTTGTGTAATGCTGCCACCATGGTGTTTGCCATATAAGTGATATGACTGTACAGACACACTTGTGCATGCATAGCATTTTGCTGCCATGCTTATGTGATACACCACCATCAGCATACACTGCAGATGTCATGTGACATTTAGCATTATGTTGCAATGAGTGCATGACACACATTACCACATTAGACTTTCATTCAACATTCAACTGTCCATGACTTTCAGCAGTTAGAATGCTGGTATTGTTGCAATAGTTCTATTGTATACATGTGTTGTACTGACAGCAAACTGCAAACAAATGTTGCCCATATTCCACAAATAAGACAGTGGTATGGGTATGAGTTGTAGTTTGCCATGCCATGCATTTTCAACAGATGGACATGCCCTTGCCCTTGTGTTTTGGATGATACTTGTCATGCTGTTACACTGGCATGCTGGTATTATATGTGGCATGTTTTTGGCAATGCTGATACTATGGTGTTTTATATAATTGTATCTGATACATATGAGCAGTTCTCCTTTACTGAATGCATAGTTTACCAATGTATAGTTCATTTATATCTTGTGGTAATGCTAATTTATCCAGTAACAGTGCAGTATGCCTTCTTTGGTCTATGTTACATTTCCACATCTATTCCTTATTCACATAAATTCATACATTTTGGCAAATGATGTACATGTGGAGTGATGTATGTACATGTTTCTCCACATATTATGATCAATAGAGTAACACTATTGTACCTTGGAACTGTTAGCAGTCACTGACTTCATGTTAATATACTGTAATTTTGTTTACAGGACTGTCTTTTGCTCAGTCATAACCAGGGTCAGTGTCATATACCCACAGGTGTTTATTCCACATGTTGTTTTACATTGGTATGACAGTATACATGTGTATGTGATATCAATTATTTGCTTGCTTACCCATGCTTGTTGCTGTTATATGATTGTACAATATTGTGTGTGTGATTTATACATGCCCATTTTTGTTGACATCACTGATGCAGTCCACCCATGTGACAGACATTGACCATTCATTTCAATGTAGTTTGGATTGACTTCAGCACCAGCCTATGTGGTGCACACATGCATTTGCAATGTGTAACCTTACACTGTCTTGCTTTATCATTTGGCTAATGAACTTTGATGATGTGTCTTCCTTGATGTGGGACCATGTTGTCCATCTTCTCTCCACCTTTGTAGGCATATCATATATCTTGCACATATGCATAGTATATGTTCACCTTTGTTGGAATCTCATACATTTTCATCTAGTTGTTTTTTTTTTTTTTTGCAAGATCAACTTGTGCCAACTCTATGGCCATTATACAGATGTAGGACATATGCACACAAGTTGCTGGCTACTGTTCACAATACATCCTTGTTCTTGTTATACTTGTGTGTTAAATATTAACCAGTGTATGTTAAACTTCATTTGCACAAACTGATATTGGTTGTTTGTTTTGTGTTGTTTGTTTTGTTTTACATTTATTGACCAGGAGTGTCGGACTGAGCACAAACCTTTTTTCATCGGAGGCCCAGGGAGAAAAGCACCAAATTATACAAACATTAAAATACAAAACATTTAAATAACAAATGAGATATTTAGGTACATTACAGATATCATATAGTAATTACTTCATTATACAAGACTAAAAACAAAAGGATGATGATGATGATAAAAGCTTAGGAAGTAAAGATGTTGATTGTAAAAGAGTTTGCTAATGTAAAGAGCAATAAGTGGTGTATTACAGAAGCTAAGGAAATTACACAGAAAGTATAGGTTGCAAGCTGATTATGTCATGTATTATTGCTTCATAAACAGTACTGTGTAGGTTGCCTATGGTCAGGGAGGGTGCGAACAGCAGCAGATCCAGTGTTTTTTAAAGTAGTCTTTAGTGGCTGAGTTAAATTGTTTGGGGTGGGTAAGGGTCTTTATTTCTAGTGGGAGTTTGTTCCATGTAATAGTGGGGTGGTAGCTATATAAGTTGTGACCAGTGTTAGATTTGGGTCTGTAAACATTTAATAGATCTTGGGTTGAACTTTGGAGATGTTTTGTAGGGGAATAATGGGAGATGAGGGATGATAGAGCTGGGCAGAAAGCTGGCTGATATAGAAAAAAGTGTATGATTTGGAGCTGAGATTGGAGAAACAGGTGAGGTATTTCAAGCCAATTCAGGTATTTTAGGGAGAGACAGTGGCAAGATTTATGTTTGTTGAGTTGTGAATCTAGCTATCTTGTGATAGATCGATTCTAGCTTGGTAACTAGGGAGGAGTTCAGATTAGGGAATATTTGGGAACAGTAAATTAAGCAATATAAAAGGTAGGCATGTGTAAGAGTAATCCTAGCTTCAGTGGTCAGGAATTTATTTCTATGCAGTAGTCCTAGTTTCTGATGGGTTTTTCCTAATGCAGTTGTTAATGTGTATATCAAATTTTAGTTGATCATCAATGGCAATGCCAAGTAGTTTTGTGTTAGATTTGACTTCTATAGGAGTATTGTTTAGCGACATTATGGTGAAGGAAGATCTGATGTGGTTTACAGATTTAGGAAGAAAGAGTTGTAATTTTGTTTTTTTAGGGTTGAGGATAAGCTGGTTATTTGTGAGCCATGTTTCTACTGAGTTAAAGGATGACTGGGTAGTTGATAGGAGTTCTGTGGGGGAGTTATGGTGATGACTGTAGAGTCATCTGTGTATTGAACAATGATAGACTGAGGGCAAGAGGAGTAAAGTGAGTTGTTGATGATATCAAACAGTAGTGGTCCAAGTATGGATCCTTGGGGGACACCCATTCTTACTGGAAGGGGGGTAGATAGCACAGAGCCCCATCTCACCTATTGCTGCCTATCAGTGAAATAGCTAGAGAACAATGCTACTGTTTCAGGGGAGAAGTTAAGTTTTGTTAGTTTGTTTAGTAGCAGAGAATGAGAGACAGTGTCAAAAGCCTTTGAGAGGTCAAAGAATAAGCAGGATATGAGTTTATGATTGTGTTTGGCTAGTGTAATAGTGTTATGAAATGATAGTAGAGCTGTGGTGGTGCTATGCTTGGGACAGAAACCATACTGTGTAGGAGTGAGCAGTTTGTCCTGTATGAAATAATGCATAACTTGTTTGTGTATACATTTCTTGAGGACTTTAGAAAGAGGGGAGAGGATAGCGATAGGTCTGAAATAAGAGATTTCTGTGGAGTTACCTTATTTATGAATAGGGAGAGTGTAGAACTGTTTCCAGATTGATGGGAATTTAGATTCAGAGATGGATCGATTTATTAGGCTAGATATAGTCATAGCAAGGGAGAGAGCTGCAATCAGGAAAAACATATGAAGGGATATTGTCAGCAAATGCAGAGCAAGGTTTGAGCTTAGAGGGTAGAGTTTTGATATAGCTAGTGGGAATGGGTTTAAGAGAAAAGGAGTTTTTTGGGTTAGTAGTAGAAGAAGATTCAGAGAAGCTAGAAGTGTTGTTGCTTGAGGTTGTATAACATTAATCATAGATATGTGACCATATATTATTGTTATGTCCTACTGACATGTGTGTGTATGGCCATTCCATTCAATTATTTAACTTTTAGGGCAATGAAGGTCATACATATATGCCTACACCTATGTGTTTGCTTTGACATGGCATATGTATGTGACATATGCATTCCATTAAATGTCTGTTTGGCTTGTGTACACCTACTTGTATAGATAGCATCCAGTTTGCTAATTTACTGCAGTACTACTGTTTGGCACTGTGCTTAGTTGTTTGCCTTTTACGTGCATGGTCATAGGTTCTGTTCTGTCCTCTTTTGTTATTCTCCAGCATGCCAGGGGCTACATTTGCTCATCTGTGATGTTGATGGGCTTGTACTTGCACTGCTGACAGACTACTTGGATATTGAATTATTTATCTAATGTGTACTTTAATCTCTATTTATTAGCCTATAGCACACAACTGCCATTGGTGCAACATGTCATAATGTAATAGTGCATAGGTACATATGTATTTCTGCTTTTCACCGTGGCTATTATGCATTCTCACCCTGTTTGTTAACTTTCTATCTTCCATGTTGCAGAATCTGTTTTCTGTGTACCTTACCTTTCCTTTCTGTTTATTTTTGACCTTTGTATGCTATGTCTTGTGATATTTGCTTGGGTACATCTGCTGTTTTGCCCTTCTCTTTCTCTGCCTTTCCTTTCCTTGTGTTCTCAAAAAATGGGGCCTATTCCCACCAAAATAAAAATTGCACATGCCCCTCTGACTGTCCCTCATATTTTCCTATTCCAGTTTACCTCTTGTGTGTCTCTCTTCTTCACCCATACCCTACATCACCTTTTCTATCTCCCTGTTTCATTGGGTGAGCGCATTACGTGTATTCTCCACATATATCCTGCGGGTCTATATTAGAACATCAAGGTTTCAGAACATTGAATGTTCTAATATCGACCCCTATTCAGTGAACGCTGAAAATAGCGAAGCTGCAGAAAAACAAATTTTTTCCCAGGGAAAGAATTTGGTTGACCGTTTCTGTCGCTTCGCTATTTTCAGTGCTGTGGTGGAACATTACGGGTCAGGTTTAGGTAAGTGTGCGATTGTGTGGATGTGAGGGTTAGGGCAGGTTAGGTGAGTTAGGGTTAGGGCGCGGGTCAGGTAAGTGTGCGATTATGTGGATGTGAGGGTAAGGGCGGGGTAGGTGAGTTAGGGTTAGGGCGCGGGCGAGGTGAGTGTGCGATAGTGACGGACCTTAGGGTTAGGGTTTCGGTTAAGGTAAGTGGATAGTTAGTGGAGTATGTACAGTTTAGTGTAGGGTTAGATGTAAGATTTTAGGTGTATATGTGTAGATTGCTGTTTATTTGGTGTGCTTGTGTTGTGTGTATGTGTTTCAGAACAGCAAATTTTTTCCCTAGGAAAAAATTCACTGTTGTGAATGATTGATGTTGTCAGCATTCACTGAATTGGGTTCGATATTAGAACATTTGAAGTTCTGACACTTCGATGTTCTAATATAGACCCTATCCTGCACCCATTGTTAGTTACTGTTAGCTCTGGTGAATTGGCTGTGATCTCCCTTCACGTCTATTATTTTTTTTATTAGAGTTGTTATGGATTCCATCTGAATCCGTAACTTCCAGCAATTACATTTTACTTTTGCATGACTTATAGAGACATCTGTAGCTGTCTTAAGGCATACTGGATGGATTGTCGAAGATATGAATTACTTTCAAATGTCATGCAGCTTGCATTGGGATAGTATAATTTCTGTAGCTTTGTTAATGCAGATCAAGCTTTATGAGTCCCTTTTCATGAATTACAGAGTGTCTGTAACTACTAGACAGCATGTTTGTGCTGCTCTTCAATTCTAGTAAGTGATAACAAGTATATTTTACTAGTAAATGACTTACAGAGATATCCCTTAGTTGTATGTGAGATTACGTATTACAGATATGTATCTATGAATGTTAGGCAGCTTAGACTGGTGTAGTATTTCTATAACTTTGTTAATTTACATCATGCTTTATGAGACAGTTTTCCTAACAGTGTAGCTGTGACTGATATACAGTGTGCTGTTGCTACTGAGAAACTTTGTTATGCACTGAGATGTTCTGAATTCACTGAGACATTTTTACATATTACAAGCTTATCTGCAACCTTTGTGTTGATACCACTGCAATGTGCCAGATTCCAACAACTTTATAGAATCCAGCCTATTTTCTTGTCTCCATCACCTTATATGTCATATTTCTTTCAATACTAACTTGTATAATAAAATTCTCCACAAAACATCCTCTTCATAAAAACTTTGAAACCTTTTTCTTCCATCTTTTATTGCCTTTTTTCATCTTCTTTTAATTCCTTCCATGGATATACCAAAAAAAAAATTGCTAAAATCATATTATAACATTATTTTCTTTTCCTATTGACTTCACTGATTCCATAATTGATTTTTTGTCGTACTCTTTTTCTCATAGCCTGTCCCCTTTTCCTCTTTTTTTTTTCCTTTCCCTATTTTTCATCACATGCATTTTTAAACTTTTCATATAGTACCTTATCTGTCATTTTTTTTTATCTTTATTTTACCTTTCTCATTGCCAGAAATAAATGCATAGATGATAAATGCGTCAGTAAACTCTCTACATTTAAACCATCTTCTTCTTTTTATTATAAACGGTCCCTATTCTCACCAGGTTCAGCCTTGAGCCCAAAATTAAGCTAACAAATCTCTAATTATTCTTTTTTCATTTGCATGGGAAACATAGGTATTCCCCTTAAATATGCTATTTATTCAGCATATATGTATTTTTCTGAAATGATAAGTAAAAACTTTTCCACCAAGCTAACATTTTTATTTCTGCCTGTATCTCCCCATTGATTTATTAAACTTTTAATCTCATCAATGTCACTCCCAAGATCTTGGCTTCCTTTCTTTTGAAATATGTTCCATTTAGTTTTAATCCCACCAAATTTTTTACACTTCATTTTGGTTAACTGCAGGCCAGTAGTTTTAACAGCTTTTGGGTTATTACAACTTTGCTTACCCATCCCCTGTTGTTTGCTATTAGCACTAAGTCATCTGTATACGGCATACATATTGGCAATGTAACATTTCTTTCCATCTCACAGCTTGCCTCCTCATTTCATATATACATGTCTGCACTACTGCATTCAGTACTAATATAAATAGCACATAGTCATTAGGGATCCCTGTTTTACTTCTCTCTTAATATTTGTTTATTTTCTATTCATCCATTTATCATAACCTGCACCCATGGACTTTCATAACATTTCGATATTACATTGATAGTTTTGTCCTATGACATATGCCTCTAAATTCTGACACATTGCTTCATGACTTATTTTGTCAAATTCTTTAGCTATGTCATATCCTATCAGTCTTAATTTATTATTTTCTTTCAGTATAATCTCTTCTTCTCTTTTCACTATAATCAACATTTCTTTCACCTCACTTCCTATTATACCATAAAACCCTTTTCCTACTACATCATCCAATACTATCCCCATCCTTTTTGTAGTATTTTCACCAATATTTTAGTCAGCATTCCCTAGTGTTAGGTGTTTCCAATTTCTATATCTTTTCTTTAATCTTTTTTCATAGAAATGTTACTACTCCACCATATATGTCTTCTTCTATTATATTTGCTATCATCAATTTATTTAATATTTTTGAAAAACTTCTCTTTTATCTTTATTCATTTCCTTATAATAATCATTACTTATACCATCTAATCTTGATGCTGATTTATTCTTAATTTTTATTACCTTCTCTATTTCTTCAATTTTGACATAATTTTTCTAAAAAAATTACTTTTTCAGATATTTTCCACTTTTCATTCTTCTTGACCATCCATTACCTCTTTTCCATTTCTTTGCAAAACTTTCTACCACCTCCATATCTTCTTGTTTATATTTTATATTTCCTTTGTCATCTAAGATAACATCCTTCTTTCATTCTCTCATTTTTGCTCCTTTTCCTAAATAAGGGGAAACCTCCTCTTTTTTCCTCACAGAAAAAAAAATCTTTGCCTGTGTAGCAGTTACTTTTTCATTATTTTTTCATACATTTGTTTTTCTATTTCCCTTTTTTGTCTCTTCTTTTTTTCTATTTACCATGATTCCATGAAATTTATTTATATTCATCTTATTTCACTTTTATTCTTCTTTCCACTTCTAAATATATTTTTATATATCTGGTTATATATTACCTACCACTGTTTCCAATTTTTATAAAATGGTCTTTTTGTCATCTTTCCTTATTTCTTTTTCTCTTATCATTTCATTCTCCTTTTTAAACTCTGCAGTTAATCTCTTTATCTCTTTTCCTTCCTTTATTTTGCTGTCTTTCCCTATTCTAGCCCATATTGCTCTATGATCTGAAAACTCTGCCATATGTACCCCTTTGCTATTTTTTTCATGTCTTTCGAATAAATTGTTTGATCAGTTTAAGTATTATAATTTTCCTTTTTATATGTCCATTCTCTTTTATTTCCTACTTCTAAATCGCCACATTTTATTAAATACCTTAACATCTTAATACCCTGTGCTATTTTTCCATTTTCTTTCCTCTGATTACAATTAAAATCCCCTGCCATCAGCATATCTACTAACATGCATTTTCCTACCATCAGCATATTTACTAACATAAATGTTTTTTGATTTCTTTAAACAGCTGTTTTCTCTCTGTCATATTAATATATACATACATCACTATTAACCTTATACATTTTTGTCTCATTCTCATATCACATAAAACTAGCCTTCTGTTACTACTACTGTTACATCTAAAATTCTTATTTCTACATTTTATAAGAATTTCTATTGCAGAACATGTCTCTGTTCCAACTGATTCGACCCCCGCATACTGCCTGTATTCTTTTTCTTTTTTCTTTTATGTTACATCTGGTATCTAGCAAGCAAAACATCCATTTTTATTTTTTACACCATTCCACCACCACAGATCCTCTTATATCAGTTTGATTGCTATTCACATTTAATGCTAAAATTCTTATATCATCATTTTCCTTTTTTGCAAGTGTTTTTCTTCTTGATCCTATTTTTATTTTCCTTCACCTATGTTTTCAACCAACTGATTTTTCATTATCTTGTTCTTGTTCTTTTCCTGTCTCAATTACTGCCTCTTCATTTTCTTCACTTTCTGGAATTGCAAATCTGCTCAATTCCCATGTATTACCTCACTCTGAACTGTTATGGCTTCTCTGATTGTTTAAGCTTTCTTTTGTCTCTTCCTCTCCATAACACATTCTCGTCCAACATCTTCTATAATAATATTTTCTGCTGTTTGTTTTTCTTCTGAACTTTCCTTTTCATCGACTATTTTGTCTTCTAATGTGGGACACATAAACAAGAAGTCTCCTAATTCTTTACATTTTCCACAAAAAGGCGTTTTTTTTTTTCAGTCTCAGTCATACATTTTTCCAGCAAGTTAAAGCTTTTCAAATGTCAGTTCACAATTTTAATTTCCCAAAAGAATTAATGTTCTTATGTCTTTAATGTTAAATCCTACTGGCAAAATGATACCATCCATAATGCCATACCTGTTCAAACTGCCATCATTTTAAGTTTATATTCTTACTACTGGTCATCTTCTCTGTGGCTGTTGAGAAACTGCAACTGTTTTTCCACTCTCACTTCCTTCTTCCATGCTTTGCTACATCTGCATAACTTCTTCTTTCTTATATAAAAAAAAAAAAAAAACAGTTGCAGAGAAAAACCTTGAGAACCATCTACTCCATCAGCCAATAATACATTCATTGTTTTCCCTTCACCAGCAGCAGTCCATGTTTTAAATCTCTCAGTTTCTTCTTGTAACAAAAAACTCTGTTGCAGAGGTAAACACTGAAAACTGGCTATACCTCCAATTGAGAATATATTGTTTTCCTTTCACTAGCAGTTGTTTGTGTTTCCAGTCTCCCGGTTTCTTCTTCCTGTAACACTGTTTTGTCAGTCCATCTTGCATGTTCTCTTTCCTTTGGCTCTATCTGGTTCATCAATTTTATCATCACTTGTGTCTCCATTCTTCCATTTTCCAGCTGTGTAAGTTATTTCATCTCCTTCTCCTTCATTAAGTAAGCTCTTTTTTGCTCCTCTGTTCAGCTCTGCTGCACTCTCCTTAATCATGGGATTCCAGCAACTGCAGTAGCAGACCTCCAGCACCACCTAGCAGCTTCACAGAGTGCTTCACTTCATCTCATCCAAAGAGTAAGAGAAATAAATAAACAATAATAAAACCACCAGTGCAAAAAAGAAAGAAAACAACTAGCCAGTGAATACACCAACAATTTATTAAAAACTGAAGAAACTCTTTTCTCTAACATCTCAGCTCAACACAAAAGCCTTCAAGGAGTAAAAAACATTACAGAAAACTTGCCTCATATACTGTATTCAATTCAACAATCAATCAATCAAATGAGATATTTCCAATTTAACTCTTCTTTAAGCCCATATGGGTGTAAAGTGTTACATTTCAAAATATAAAGAGATTCCTTTGTCAAAAGCCGTTTTTTAAAAAAGCATTCATCAAACAGTGATACTTTAACTTTTTCTAATATAGTACCCTGTAGTCCTTCACTACTGCTATTATGAAAAGATTTAAAATGAGTTGCAATGGAGCTTTCTTCTTTCTTATTATGGATATCTCTTATATGCTCAAGCATTCTAACCTTAAATGCCCTCTTAGTCTCTCCGATATAAAATAAGTCACAAGAGCATTTAAGTGCATATATGACTCCCTCTGTGTTACAAGTAAAACTGCAACATGAATCAAAGGGAATGTGATTAATGTTAGCAAAATTATTTACTACATATTTACATGCCTTACATTTATTACAACAAGATGTTCCTATTGGAAATATGTTTCGATTAATCCTGGAATCAGGGGTACAAAACTTCCCCTTAACAATGAAGTTTTGTATGTTTCTACCCCTTCTATAAGAAATACCTAATCAGGCATTTAACCAAGAAGAGACATTTTTTAAGGAACACAGATAATTCCAAAAATATTTCACTTCTTCAATAATTTCAGAGCTAAAACATCCAAATATAGTAACAAAATAAACCAGCTCAGAGAATTCTTTACCTTTAAATTTGTATGGAACCAACATCTGAAAATTGGTATGTGGGTTCTTTATAGAAGAACCAGAACATAATTTCTTCCAGCTTTTTTCCATCAGATTTCTATTATAACCCCTTTTCTCAAACATATCCACAGTTATGTTTAATTCCTTTCTCAAATCCCAGATATTATTACATAATCTAGATACTCTCAACATCTCACAATACGGAGGTGCTTCCAAAATATGAGTAGGATGGCAACAATCTCTATGCACAAATTGTGTGCCTTGATCAAATTTTCTATGTACAGTGCTATGAAAAACAGTACCATTATTAATGCTCAATTGTGCATCCAGAAATGGAATACGTCCCTACTAACAAACCATCAAATTGTAGACCAAATCTATTATTATGTAATGAATAGACAAATTGTTCAACCAATTCTTGACCACCCTGAGCAATGAAAATTAAATTGTCAATATATCAAAAATACCTGATCACATATTGACAAAAAAATTCACTTCTGTAGATATATTCTAATTCAAAAAGGCCCATGCTAAGATTAGTATACATGGGGGCAAAGGCAGCCCCCATGGCCGTACCCTGTTTTTGTCTATAAAGAATATTATTAAACTCAAAGACATTTTATATAAGACAGAAATGTATTAATTTTATTACATATTCTGTAGCTGGAGAAGTTCCTAAGAAAAATCTTGCCACCTTTATGCCAAAGGCATGGCCAATATTGGTGTATAAACTCTTTACATCTATTGTAAAAAAATACATATCACTATTCCATTGTATATCACTAATTTTATCTAAGAAATCAAATATGTCTCTAATATAGGAAGGAAGTTTATATACTGCAGGGCTTAGATAATGGTGTAAGAAAACACCTAGCGCATGTGTAAAATAGTCACATCCAGCAGCTATAGGCCTCCCTGGTGGTCTATTTAAATTTTTATGCATTTTCGGGAGGCAATAAAAGTGTGCCATTTTATTATTCTTTATATCAAATTTATTCTTAATGTCTGCATCTGTGAAATATCCAAGTCTATTACCTTTAGATAATAGTTCATGATATTCCTTCATTGCCTCATTATATGCTGACATATTAACAATTTCATAAGTTTGATCATCCTTTAAATGCTCCATACACATTATTAAATACTGAGTGTAGTGCATAATAATCAATTTATTTCCTTTATCTGAGGGTTTAAAAATAACATTATCCATTTTACTCAATGTCCCGAGGGCTTTCCACTCCATAATAGATAAATTATAATTAATACACCCTCGATTTCTATCAAACTCCATAAAATCATTGTTTAGTGCAAAATTCAACATATTTGAGAAATTAACCACTTCTTCATTAGAATATGGAGGTATAAATACACTTTTAGTATGTACATTGCTTGTATCTAGTTTACAATAAGCATTAAAAGAACTATCTGATTCACAAGTAAAAAAAACTATCATCAGAAAAATTCATATTGTCATTGTCATCTATAAAATCACTTTCTACAGTTGTTTTTCTAAAAAAAAGTTTAAATGCAGCTTTCTACTAAATTTAAAAACATCACATTTAATATCATAAATGCGAGGTACTGCAGTTGGAACAAATTTTAAGCCTTGATTCAAAACTGAATACTCATAATCTGTAAAGACATGTCCAGATAAATTTATAATATAATTATTATTAACTAGAGGTATAGCATTATCTTTTACCTCGTTTGTACCCCCCCATGTGGGTAAAAGTCCCTCTGTAACTGTCCTTGTGATTCACGGACTCGTTTTGTGCCTTGTTTGCCCTCTCTGGAGTTGTTAAATTCACTCCGAAAAGTTTGTTGATAACGCTCAGGTTGTTGTGCTGCTGGTAGAGCAGGATAATCCTCTGGGTTATCTAATTCTTCGTCGCACAATGTATACAGTCCATCTGAAGCAGAAAAAGAGGAATCATACATACGGGAACCGTTTTCCAATTTCTGGAACCTCACATGATTGCGAGCCTTCCTGCTATTGGTTTTGGAAATGAACGCCTTCCCGTTTTCATAATCACGTAGATCTCTCAACAGCTTTCACTTCTTTCTATCCACCAATTCCCCCTCAAAACTTTTAAGCTTCAGATTAATGTCACTTAAATAAATATCAAGCACAGAAGCATGTGTACCTATTGAGAGAGTATTACATATTTGTTTAATTTGTTCTTTTAATTTCTTCTGTTTAACCCTGTCACCATCTATCAAGATATTCACCCATTCTGAGGTGCACTTATGAGCTGCTGCTACCCAGCATTTATGGGATTGTACATCAGCAGCATTTTGCAGATCAAAGAGCAGAGCAGGATCTTTATATACTCTTAACCACCTGAGTGCGATATCTAAGTCCAGATATTTTTGCAGCCTTGATAAATTAAAAAAGGTAGTAGTTTCTTTCCAAATGAGTTTGTCAAGTTGTTCAAATAAAGACTTACTTTCTTGCGGCAAGGACGATGGTAACTTCCTTCTGACATTCTCAAAGGTATTGTGGCAGCATTGATTTATTTCTTGTTCCCATCTGTCCCAGGTAATGCAGGAATTAGGCACACTAGGCGCATTAGTAGTTGCTGTATGAGTAGGCAGATTACGATCAGAGGCATTATTCAAAAAATTGTCCAACGATATCTGAGAACCATCACCTATGTTTTCTCGAAATATACGAGGCAAGTTATATTGGTGATCACTGGCGATAAGATACTATAATAATATATAAATAATATAATAATATATAATAATATAATATATAATATAATAAATAATATAATAAATAAACAATACTAACTCCAAGACTGAACAATCCCTTGTAAAGGGTATATTCCCTAACCCAGGAATTGTCAATCTTGCGCACCTATTGACCATCTGTTTTGCTGGCCAAAGTGTGTCAACAAAACAGAGATCAGCATTTAGGAGTTTTGCTTAATGTCAGACCTACCATACATATGTAGATATATAAATATACAGACATAAAGATATCTATATATCTATATATGTCTCACTGACAAATAGGATTGCCTTACTAAACACTGATCAAATGCTAGTGAAAGCTTCTAAATGAGAACAATGTTTGCTAATAAAAAATTAGTGGAAAAACTGTGAGGCAAAATCATCCCCACACAATATAGGGAAAGAAGAAAAGATCAATCCAAAGTATACCAGCAATTAAAGCTTTCGTGGAAAAAACAAACAGTCATATGCTAGTGATTGCTGAAATGCTTAAAAGAGTGATATATATATATATGTATATATATATATGGGTCTACTTCTAATGCCCGAACTGCCGATTCACCGACAGGGAAATGACCGACGCCAGAAACCCGACAACACACAAACCCGACAACGCGAAACACCGAACACCATAACACCGACACACTACACGTCAACAACACAGTACACTACAACACATATCCACTAGCCCTAACCCAAACCCTAACCCTAAGGTCCGACACTACCGCACACACTCCCTACCTGCACCCTAACCCTAACTCACTTACACACCCCAAACCCCAAGCTCCGACACTACCGCACACACTCCCTACCTGCACCCTAACCCTAACTCACTTACACACCCCAAACCCCAAGCTCCGACACTACCACACACTCCCTACCTGCACCCTAACCCTAACTCACTTACACACCCCAAACCCCAAGCTCCGACACTACCGCACACTCACCTATCACACACCCTAACCCTACATCCCTGAGTATTCAACACTTACCTGTCCGCTCCCTACTCCTACATCCCTCACTATCGCATACTTACCAGGTCGCGCTTACACATTCCCCTTGTCGGTCTTCCGTCTGTCGGGATTCGAGCGTGTCGGTCAACTGCGTTGTCGGGTTTCTGGCGTCGGTCATTTCCCTGTCGGTGAATCGGCAGTTCGGGCATTAGAAGTAGACCCATATGTATATATATATATATATATATATATATATATATATATATATATATATATATATATATGGGTTCATGTCATTTGATCGACAGTTCGTTTGATCGACAGTTCATTTGATCGACAAGCATTTGCCCCCTTCCCCAATGTTGTGCGACCCTGGAGTTGATATATATAGTTAGGGGGTGGGGGCACAGCCTCACATTGGGGGTGTGGGCAAAGCCCCCCACCTAAAATGCTTGTCGATCAAATGAACTGTCGATCAAATGAACTGTCGATCAAATGACATGAACCCATATATATATATATATATATATATATATATATATATATATATATATATACATATATACATATATATGGGTCCCATTCAGAATTTCGAAGCTTAAATCTTCGAATCTCATATAATCGAAAATCATATGTTTGAAGTTTTAAAACTTTGAAATCCTGAATGGAGATCAGCATACAGTGCGGACCAGCAGATTTCCCTTGTCCTCGCTGTAATGCGATCTCGGAGTTGGTATATTTAAGTTGCGGTGGGTGTGGAGGATGCAGGGGGGCTTGCCCCCCTGCATACACGTTTGTCATGTGTTGGGTGGTGTTTCGGGAGGGGGTAGTTCAGAATTTTGGGATTCCAAGAGCTCAAGATTCTGAACTCAAGATTTTGATATTTTGAAATTGTGAATGTAATATATATATATATATATATATATATATATATATATATATATATATATATATATATATATATATATATATATATATATATATATATATATATCTGTGTGTGTGTGTATGTATACATATATATATATATATATATATATATATATATATATATATATATGGGAAAGTGTGTTTTCACCGAAAATGCACTTTCGCTAAAGTAGCTAATAAAAAAAAAAAAATGACAGAATGGCTGTTGCTCAGATCTTGGTACAGTGGGGATGAAGAAATATTCCCTTTTACCCACTGTAGTGTGATCTTGGAGTGAGAATATAAAAGTAGGGGGGGTTGGGGGGCACAGGTGTTTACTGTTTTTTTTTAAATGTGTTTTTTTTTTTTTTTGCAGACTTTGGAGAAAATGCTTTTTCAGTGAAGAACCACTTTCCCGGAAGTGTGCTTGAATGTTTCAGTTTCGTTGAAATATACCATTGGTAATTAGTCCTAGATCCATATAGATATAGATATAGATAGATATAAATATAGTTGCATGCATATCCAAACATCTCTAAATATAATAACTCTGAGATTATTATAGCATAATTGTTAGTAGTCCTGTTAATGTATATAAAAGTATATTATATTACAGCAAAGAAAACACATTTAATTGAATCAAATTTCATCTAAAATTTAAATACACCAAACAGTCTTCCAAAAGGTTTTTCCTTTTTTTCATGGAGCAAACTCCTTACTTAAATATATGGACTCCATGTTGCACAATTATAGAGGAAAGACAAAGCACAGCAATTACCTTTCAGTTTCAGGGGATAGAGTGGAAGTTTACAGGGATGTAGACCACGATGTTGTTCCTTCCACATAGGGAGAGGGCTCACCTGTAGGGCTGAATAAGATTCATCCTCTCCTGGAAAATGGAAAGAACAAAAAAATGCTCACCCAGACAGAGTGGATACCCAAGGTGTGATGAAAATGGTGAAAAATAGATGCCCTAAATAGAAGATTAAAAAAAAATGTGATGATCTGTGATCAGATGATTTGTGCAGATGAGTAATAATGATATACTAATTTAGACACACACACACATACACACAAATATAGATCTAGATCTAGATCTAGATCTAGATCTAGATATAGCTATATAGATATAGATATAGATAAGTGTGTATGTTTAAACCAAAAACATAAAGGCATTCTTTGGCAGCAAAAGTGACGTGTAGTTTTACTAAAACACTTGCACTTATAACCCCCATTTGTTTATCTAGTATTTTAATAAAATTAAAAGTTACTAGTTTTGGTTTATCCTTTGAAATTTGTTTTACATATGACAAAGAGATCAGTCATCAGTTTATTAAAACATGTGCCTAATATGCTGAAAGTAATAAAATATTGACCCTTGAAATGACATGAGAATTTATTACATGAAAACAATGGTAGCAATTTGATTCTTGCTTCATTTCAAAAGAGCCATACGGTGCATTAATCATAAAATTCAAGAATGCATTTAACCATCTTGTTTGCTTATGTCAGGGGGAGAACTATATACTGTTTAATCCTTTGAAGTAAAAATCAACCCAGAAAGCCCAGTTAAGTCAATAACATTTAGGAACTATTCTAAGAAAACATGTCCTTCTTCTTCTTCTTTTGTCTTTTCCTGGTTAGGGGTCACCACAGCGGATCACCTGTCCGCTCATGATTGGCATGGGAGTTTTACAGTGTCGAGTTGCCAGCCTGGCAGCCAACCTTCCACTGAAGGCACACACACACACACACACACACACACACACACACACACACACACACACACACACACACACACACACACACACACACGCACACACACTCAAACCTAGGGCCAAAATATGTCCTACTAAGTGATAATTGTCAAATTCAAGGCTTCCCCTTACCCTGAGAACTATGAGGAATTATTCACAAAGACCGTATATAATTATGTGAATAGCTGCATAGAAGGTACCATTCTCACCAGAAGTAAACCCAAAAGTAACACTAAAAACAAACCCCTCTGGTGGAATCCACACCTAAACAGGGTATATAATAAAAGAAGAAAACTAATAGCCAAAATCAAGAACAACTCCCTTAAAAACAAGTGCTCTCTTATAAAACTAAACAAGAAACTAAGAGATCTAATTATGTCCAATAAGGTCAACTATGAGGTCAGGCTATCCTCTCCTGCACTTAACACCTAAAGGCTTTTTCTCTGTATTCTGTTTCCTGCAGACTGCTGGGAGGGGATGTTTGCCTGGCTTGCATTTTTGCCTCAGACCTAGCCCTGATGGATCTGTTGCAGATGTGCGAAGCAAACAGCACCTGAAACACTAGATCCAGGGATACAAACCTTGCTTGAGGCATTAATAGAGCATACTGGAGAGACAGATATGTATCCCAAAGGATCCCCATGCTATGGAATAGGCTTCCCATCCATATAAAACAGAGTTCATCCTTGACCCTAATCAAACTAAATCTTGACAACTGGATGGGAAAACATACATTTACTCCCAGTCTGGTCCCCACATCCCTTAAGGACAGAGGCCATCAATACATAAAGTATTATCTGAATTATTACCCATAACAATCGACAGGGCAGATATTACTGTATTAGAAGCTGAAGATTCTTCAGAGCTGGTCAGCAAAAATATTCTTGTAATTGGAGATTCAATTATTAGAGGAACTGATACTTATATTTGCAGTGAAGATAATGAACATTGAATAGTGTTATGCTTACCAGGAACAGAAATAGAAGATGTGAGACAAGCCTTGGAACACTTTAATGTAAGGAAGTACGGATCCATTTTTATTCATGTTGGTACAAATTATGTCATCTGCAAGGATTCTCTGACTGTTAGTTGGCAACTGACAGCCCTCTTAGATAGTATAGCTTGTACTGGTGTTAGGACATATTTTTCACAAATCACCTATAGAAAGGATAGTCAGGTCACTGTGAATGAAAAGATTTTTTGGATAAATACCTACATGGAAAAAATGCCCTCTTTTAAAAAATGGAAATATGTAGAGCATCCAAACCTAGTTTTAGGCACACATGTGCTCAGACAGGATGGCGTGCATTTGTCAAGATCAGGGAAGATAATTTTTGCAGCAGATATTTTGCAATATCTGACAAACACTAGGCAGGATTTTTACCAGGTTGAAAATTTAACAGTTCACAGACAGCAACATTTGATGCATCTCTGCTGGTTGTTAATGCTAGGAGCATTAATAACAAGGTTTTTTTTTTTAATTGGAAAATTTCCTACATTCCCACAGTATTGATGTTATCATTTGTGAAACATGGTCAAACAACAATGACTGGAAACCAGTTCTGGCTGTGTATAAACGTTTTTACTGTAATTTATTTATTTATTTATTTACATTTGTTGATCGGGAGTGTCCGACTGGACGTAGGTCCATTTTCAGCGGAGGCCTGGGGAGAAAAGCTCCACAGTTAAAATATACAGACAGTAGTTACATTGGATTTACATAGCGATTAACAATTTGATTAACATAGCAATTAATTGCAAACAGTTACAGATGAAGAACATAGTACATCAGTAGACAACTAGAATCTTAATCTGTGAAGTACATAACAGACATTAACAATTGTTACAATAAGAAGTTCCTGCTGTATAATAAGTAGCAGGCTTATGAGCATCTGAGCTTGCTATAATCAAGGTAGCTAGTGGGGTGGAAAGAAAGGTAGTGGTTGGATGGGGTGGGTGACTTTAGAGTGGGAGTTGCAAGAGCATAGCCAGCATGTTTTTAGGTGTGCTTTTAGTAAAGTTTTGAAGTGGGTGCATGATGGTACAGAGGTAATTGTGGATGGGAGGGAGTTCCATAATTTGGCTAAGGTGCAAGAGAATAGTGCTTCACCAGCAGAGTTATTGGCTTTAGTGATCTGCAAGTGATTTTTGTTGCTGGATCTTAGTGGTCTGGTGGTGCAATAGGGTTAGAGTAGATTCTGGAGGGATGGGACATTTAGTGGATGGTTTACTAGTTTGTGGAATGTAATATACATTTTAACAAAAAATCAGTTGGAGGTGTTATGATAGGGCTTAAAGATAGTTATGAGACCTGTGATTATTACATGTTCAATGATAAAACCAATACTATTAACTGTGTAACTGTGACAATCAAGACAACCCTGGAGCATATAGCAATTGTTGGAGTGTATAGACCAACAAAGTCAAATATAACAAGATGACCTAGAAGAATTCATACATTTCTTGCATAAAACACAGGAGGGAAGAATATTAGCTGGGGACCTAAATTAACCAGAAACAAACTGGAATAATATTAATTTAACAATATTAGTAAGGAGATTATTCACAACGTATATTCAGGAACAACAATTGCTTCAGATTGTAAAATAAAAAATACTAGGGGACGGAACATAGTAGACATTTCTGTTCCTAAAGAAATTACTGTTAAGTCAAGTTTTACCACCATTGATGTGCACTGATCATGGGGTTATAAAGGTTAATTTGTTGCTAGATAATTCTGCCAAACTGAAATCTTAGTCAATGCACAGAAGGTTAATTATAGATTATATGGAAACATAACAGTCACCATGTGAAACTAACTGGAGTGAGGTGTACAGTGGAAAAACTGCAGGCAGAATGTGAAAAGTTTTGAAAGGGAAATTGTTTGAATGCAAAAATTAAAAAAGAAATGTTTAACATCAGGATCTCGGCATACAACATCAGGGGGATAATATTTCCATATGAACAAGATATCTTATTAAGGTGAGAGACAATGAATATAAGAAATGGAAGAGAGGTTGAACTACAACTTAGAAAATTGAAATAAGCTGGACAAACAGATTAACACATTACATCTGATTGATGCCTACAGGTGCATCTGCAGTTAACTCCTACTGACACCTCTAGGCATCAAATATCACCTGTTCATATTTTCATCAGTAATTCCAAAACCATGCTATGTACAAGGTTTTAAAATATTTATTCTTAAAGCTTACAAAATAGCAAACTTAACTGCATTAATATTTGACATCTGTCTAGTGCAGCAAAATAGATATTAACTATTGTTTTTATTAAATTAATTTATATAGATATAATTTTCACAGTTTTCTAAATATCTCAATAGCCAAGTAACAGACAAAATTCCTTAGCCTCATATGAAAGTTCTCAGCTAGATGAATAAAATGCTGCTGAAATTGTGTGTAACTTGAGTGTTTACTGAGATATTATAAGTTATTTAAAAAATATTACAGATGTAATAGTTACTTCCCTGGATTTAATAAAATCTGTGTAGGCATAGTGTAGTATCTATGCAGAATATTACCGTGTCTGTGTACATGGTTCCCTCTCAGCAGCACACCATGTATATTAATCATGGTGCATTGCCGGAGAGAAGTGTAACACAGTTATTGAATCAGTGTGGGGAGTGTTGTGCTAACTGTGTCTGCAGATGAGTAACACGCTCCCTGCACTGTCCAATAGTATTATATCAACGTAATTTATTTATTTATTTTATATGTTTTTAAAAAGCATGTTTGTGCAACGCGGTGCAGAGCACAACAATGCTAAACAGTGCTGAGACACCTGCCAGACATGTAAAAATAGAAACCAGATACATTTTATTATGTATTTAAAGGTCATGTTTAAGCATAGCTGAGTGGGATTGTGCAGTGTGGTGCTCAGCAGTGCTTATAGGTAGAGCAGAGGTAGAAAGCTATACCAGAAGTTCACATATCCATGTAGCTAAATGAGTAGAGTTACGGCCTCATGTGCAGTAGGTACAGGGTTTGAATACATGGAAGTGCAATTAAGCATTTATTTTTGAAATACAAATTATGCAAATTATTTTTAAATTCTCACCTGCTGTGCTCATCTAAGGTCTGCTATGATCTGCTAAGACCTGCTAAGCACTGCATAATCAAAATAATGGCTGATAATGTTTATGCACTGCTTGGCACCACTTAGCTAGTTTGCATACCATGAAGCATAGCTAAGCACTACTAAGCACTGCTTGGCTGAGCTGAGCTAGTTTATGTGGCGCTAAGCAAGTCAATGCATTTTTAAATGTTTCCCAATGGCATTTAAGGGTGGGAAAATGGGCTATATTAAGCTCAATAGGTGGGAATACAGCATAATCTGTTGAGGTTCTACCTGTGTAGTGGGGCTATATTAAGCTCAATAGGTGGGAATACAGCATAATCTGTTGAGGTTCTACCTGTGTAGTGACTATGGCTGGTATTGGTGAAGGTGCATGCTTCCAGGTGCATTGGTGGGGCATTCAGGAGACCAGGGTCATGGTTGGACTCCTGGTGAAAAACCATGATGACTGGCTGCTGCAGAGAGGGTTCCAGGGCTCACAGTGCAAGGTACAGGCCTGGGACTAGCTGGCAAGTGAACTCACCAGTGTGACAGGTATCCCTCATGCAGGTGATCAGGTTCGTCACCACTGTGATGAACTCAAGCATAGAGAGGGGGATCTCATGGACACCTGGGTCTGAGAAGCTCAGGCAGGGAATGACCCACAAGTTTGTAAGTAATTTAACCTTTGTTTCGCCATTTCCTAATCTGAATGTCTGATAAACAGGTATGCATAATGGTGTGTTTTTCTCCCAACAGCTGCAGAGGAGAGGGCTTGCAAAATTGAGGTGCATGCTGGGCATTTGGCCAGGTTTCACCATGAGTGTGGTGAGTATAGATGTATATTGCTATCTATACTTAAATAAGCAAGTAGGAGTAAAGCATTAATTGTGATTATGTATATACAATAAAGATTGTATTGCAATGAATGTGGACTTACAGCTGTACTGCATTAAGTGCATACTTCCAACTGTAGTGCAATAAGCAGGGAAGACTAAAGCATTAACCATAATACAGTATATGCAATAAATTTTCTAGTGCAATATCTGTGGAATTGCATAATGACAATTGTTGTGCAACAAAAACTCAAAACTATACTAGTAACTGCATGAAGGCATCTCCAATAACGTATGTTGTGCTATAAGTCTGGAATTAGGGCTGTTTTGCAAGAAATCAATTATGACAACTGTTCTACAATAAAAACACAAAACAATACCAGCACCTGCATGAAGGTATATCCAGTAAAGTCTGTTGTGTAATACATGTAGATTCAGAGCTGTTTGGTAAAAAAAGAATTATGACAACTGTTCTGCAATAACACATGAACCAATATTAATAACACCAAGGTAAATTGTGTACATCAGGATTATCTTTTATTCACCATTGCATTTCAGCTATATGCATTCAGGATATGAGGTATGGTGCTGCAGTAAAGGATAACAGTGTAATAGCTATAGACTGCAAATAATAACCCATAATCTGATACTGTTTGTTGACTTCACAGATATCTCAGACCACTAACAATATATTGTGTACACCTGCATTCTGTGTTGTAAGGTATAGGTTACCTAGTATCACTGTCATGCTTGAATTTCATGCATGTGTGTTCAACTGTTACTGCAGTCTAGTATAAAACTGTACTACTATTACCAGGTCATATTTTGGTTCCAGGTGAGCTCTAGGCATATATCAGTCAGTTAGTAAATGGCAGTGACTCAGTAGCTCAGTTTTTTAAATGCTCTGTATGAAGTACATTTTGCCACACACAGACCAAAATTTGAATCCACTGCTGTGTAGCACTAAATATTGCAGTATCAGTCACATAATGATTACAGATTTTATCTCCACAGGAACTACAGGTAAATGGGTGAGGTAGCCCATATTATGACTAAATAATTGTGTGTTTTGATGTCAGAGACTGTCACAATCATTGCCAGGAATGTGAAAATACAGCATAAAATGAAGGGAATAAGTATAATAAAAAAATAAAAGAAATAAAATGTGTAATCTTTGGTATGGCGACATGCCTGGAGTGTCTGTTAAAGCTTGCTGCAGTCAATTAATTAATTTGATGCAGATGCCCTCTGCAGTCACTGCTATTGGGTTCTATCCTCATGCCTGCCAAGCAAGGCATGATAGTTATATAGTTGTTTAGTTTCTGTACTGTACACATACATGTCTCTCAAGTGTCACGCCATCACATAATATAATTAGTAGTGTGTAATCCCTCTGTCACAGATTTGTCATTGGCATGATTATGTAAATAGCAAAGTATCACTACATCAGCCCACAGTACACCTTGGTAGTTATATAGAGCCATCTGATATGCAAGTGTTCTGTGTAGTTGTGTACCTGCAGTTGTTAATGTTTGGCCCATACTGACCCATGCAGATAGCTTGAGAGGTATGCATGTACTACAGCAGCTATAGGACACTTGTACACATAAAGAATGGACAGACATGTAGAGTAGATAGCAGTACTGTTGTCAACTATATAACGTATAATGGTATTAATGGACTGTACTTTTCTCTCAAAACACCACTTATCTTCATTTATTTATTATTGTTATTCAATGGTTACGGTTTACTATTAGCAGATATTGTTACATTAAACTTCATTTTGGGGCATGTGTTTTATTATTGTTGTGTATTAAAATGGTTGCATATTAATATATCCTGTTGAATTGCCTATTTTGTTGGCCTTTTGCCATAACTGTTACTGTCATGCTGTTAATATAATGACTGTTTTGTTATTTATTGTTGTATTTCACATAATATGCATTGAAATGTAATGGAGTTATTTCCAATGTTCTGGCATGCTGTTATTACTAAAATTGGTTTTGTTCATAACTAACCTAAACTTATTGCTATACTTCCATCACCACAGCACAAGGTAGGCCGTTTCCCAGTGATCCACCTACCCTACCTCAGCTGGCCACGGCACCAGGTCCTGGTACATCAGAGACCCAGGCCGGTGGTTCCCCCTCTGCTGTACCTTTACCACCTCATGTGGAACTGCCTCAGGGGATGGGGCCCAATCCTCCCCTGGAAGTGCTGGTGGAGGGGCATTAGTCACCCAACAGCAACTACCAGCTATGGTGCACAGGATTGTGCATTGGAGCTATGAAAGTCGCCTGCTCCAGATTGAAGGGACACTGGCTAACCTGCTGGGGCAGGCTCGCCCTGGAACCCAGCCTCCAGCACAGCCACCTTCAGCGCAGTGAAAGAGCAGTGTTGACTGCTCATGGGTGGGGATGTCAGTCACACTGCTGCCGTCTGGAGGCACATGCATCTTTGATTCCACAACATCCTTCCCATCCAAGGTATTTCCCCACCTCATGTGCACATGCTGCTCCTGTCTACTGTCTTGTCTGTCTGCAATTGCATCCTCTCCTACCCAACTTACCTCCCCACGTGTACCTATATCCCTTTCCCAACATTCCAGTCTCTCCTTAAAAATAAAAAATTGGCACCTGTCCCACAAAAAAAAAATATTGCCTCATACACAGCTCTCCATTTCACACACATGTCCACTGGACACAACTAATTTGGTCAAATTGTCTTGACAGCACATTTATGCTGTCCTCACCCCTCTCTCTGGGGTCTGAGAGTCCAAATTCATCTGCAAAATCTGTCAAAATGCACAGCTATTGCTATACAAGAAATGGAAAGCTATGGTTCTCACCTACACCCTTCCTGCACATCTTTATCTGCCTTTCACTATGTTTACCCCTGCTTGCCCCATTTCACCACTGTCCTATCACCCTCTTTTTTTTTCTTTTTACAGTAAACTCGCTCTTATCCAGTCTTGCTGGGACCGGACCTTAGGCTGGATAAATGAATGGTTGGTTAATCAGAAAATGCATACAAAATAGCATTTATAGGTTATAAATCAGTTAGAATAACAGGATTTGTGTTAGTATGCATATTTCTAATGAATATGAACTCAGAGTTCTGTCATTGTTTAGCCCAGAGGAGGAGGAACTATTGTTCTTCTCTGTTGTCTTTTGCTAGGGCAGAAATGTAATGGCAGGTTAAAGAGTAAGCCAGTTAAACAGAGGCCAGATAAGAAGGAGTCTGCTGTAATTTTTTAGCGTGGATTTGGGTGGGGCTATGTGAAGCGCCACACCACAGAAATCCACTTAAATGAGCCTTAATGATCTTACGTGTTTGCCACAGTGTAAGGCGCATATAAAAAATAAGCACTTCTGTCATGTTTCAAACCTGGGCCCCTGTCAACTACAGCCTATTGCATTAACCCACTACACCTCAGCGATCTTAATTAAAACAGCTGTTTCCAGAAAAACATACTAATTGCTACTGATAGACTACAATTAAACCTAATGGGAAAAATGGGAGTGTACCTGGGACTCTGATGCAAAATTACACCAGTAGACAGCCACATAAATAACAATGGCAGTATATGAGGCCTGGGATAGCAGCTAAATGTTCCCTTTTATCAGCAACATCTTTAAACACACCTGCTAAGGCATCAGTGGCCAAGTGTATATGTTCAATTGGGACACTGCAGAAAAACTGCCATTGAAAGCCATGCACATACTGATGGATGCAGATGTGTGTCACAGCCTGTATGTCTGCACATATATTGTGTAAATACAGCTGCTGCAGCACTGACTCAATAATTCAGTCTGTTAAATGCCATGCATGCAGTACATTTTGCCACAGACAGACCTGGATTCAAATCTAGTGTGTTGCACTTCAATTACATTGTTGTGAAGACAGCAACAAATGACTGAGTCATGGAATTTTAATCCCTATAGGTTACTGCTACTGAATTATCTGCTACCCAGTTTTGCAAGGCAAAGGCCTGCAGGTAAGGACACACTGCACATATTTGTATAGCCTAACTATATGCTGCCTACTACTCTGCTATTGGCACTGTTGCCTGACAGATGTACCTTAAACACATACCTCGACTGAACTGTTAAGGGTACCCTTACCCTGTCTCTGATGTAATGACAGGGCTGCCACTGCTGCCACAGTTACATGTACAGCTTGCACTCTCCCCTATGTGTCCTAAGCTGCAGCAGCAGATGCAACCTGGATCACACACAGCTATATGTTAAGGTAGCTGCTACAGACCAACCATACATCCCAACCCCCTTTAACAAAGGATATGGACACAACCATACATAAAGAGTGGGGCAGAGGCCCAGAGATAGGGACATGTTTAACAGGTTGCCCCTATAAAGATAACAAGTTGATAGAATAGCAGCTGCTGCATTAACATGCATATTCTGATGGGTATGAAGTGTGACACTCACATGTCTCACTCCCCTTACTGACCTCAACCCACAATGTTTGCCAGTGAACTGCCAGATGACCACAATGTAATGGGACACTGACCAAACAAATGATGCAAAACTGTGGACATACTTCATGCATCTCTACAGTGGACAGTATTTGTACCTACCCTCTGTGATGCTGTAGTCTCCATGCCTCAGTAGTGTCCATCTCAAAAACTAAGAAAAGGGCCAAGGCCTACATGATGGCCTTATATATTGCACTGTGGTGCCATATCATTGGCTAACGATAGTGCAATTCAGCTGTTTTGGATGCAGTTAGCAATTCTGTGCCACAGATTGGTGCAGAGGTAATTACCATTAATGAGCATCATCTACAAAAGGCAAGCAACTGCTTATGGGGAACAGTGCTGTATGTGTTTTTACTCACACAGAGTATGTGCAAAGCATTTACAGAGGAATGCTTCAAAAATATTAGATCTGTAATACTGACATGTCAGTGATACTTTGCTGCCCAGCACCTACAGGCATGCCTCTCAAATGTCCCTGCTTTGAATCACTTCTCCACTCTGTCCTTGTCAATCCCTCCTACAACTGTTGGCTGTTGTAGTAAAGATAATGGATTACACATAAGACATACTGACACTAAGTAAGGGTGTACACTCCTATAACAGAAAAACAGTGTACTGTAATTCACCTTCTCTCTGTCTGTCAATGTCACACATAAATAGTTCTAACATTGTAAAATTGTCCCTGAATGTCCCTGATGTACTCTAAGTCCCTGTGTCATGAACATTCATCCCTGTTTGGTTGAGAGCTATGCCTAACATCTCTCAACCTCCTACAATAAGAAATCAGGACAAAGCCATAATTAATTGGGGGAAAGGCCCACACCCAGCAATAGAATATACATATTGGCCATACAAATTAAGAATGTGAATAGACTAATAGATATTACTGTAGCATAAGTGTTTTCTGAGGGATCTGATGTGCAACAGTCAGGTTCTGTTTTAATTTTCTGACAGCAACCATAAATGAGTGGACAAACATTTGTCAGACATCTACAAGTTTGTGAAAAAAGTACATCAATGAGAAAACTTGTTGACATTCTGCAAACATTGGTATAGTTGAGAGGTATGATGCCTACAGGGAGCATATACTACAGCAAGTTTGCATTGGTTTTTGTCATTGTGGCACACTGGTGTTGCTGGACTGTCACCATATAGTTGTTGCAATAGCACACTGCTATTTGTCTGACAGTGGCCGTATGACATATTACTGAGGTTTTGCCCATAGGGGACACACCTGAGTAGATGCAATGATGGGTGTAGAGATATAGAACAGAATCTGTCATGGTGCACAGGGACATTACCCAGTATCACTACTATCGTGGCAATAGCCACACATGTAGTGTGTTGCCAGACTGTGGGGTATGACATGTGAGGGAGGACTGGATAGTGCAGGCCATTATGGGTGTGTAGGGTCTGTACATAGTGGACATCCACACAGCTGCTCCTATAATGAGTTCCCCTCTTGTTGTCTTGCAGGAACAATGTACTGATGGAGGTATCCACCATTTTCATCTGTGGAGAATGATGCTATACTGGATGCCCTCAGATGCCACCATCACATCCTGCTTTCCATGGGTTGCGCAATCATGAACAGTGGATAGCATTGTGGGATGACCTTGTGAGGGATGCTAATCAGATTGGCCACAGAACAGGAGCTATGAGCAGGTCCAGCACCAGGCCACGGACACGGTCAATGCTGCATGTCAAAGGGCAGCTGCTGTTGCCAGGGATCGTGCTGCCACTGGTGGAGGGCCTACAACACAACAGCCACTCTCGGCCACAGAACACCCACACTCAGCCACAGAACAACTGCAGAGGAATTCCTGGTGAACTTAAGATCAACCAACAGCTTCCAGGCATCTATTGCTCCATACATCCTGGAGGTGGGTGCCACAGTGTCCACATCAGAGGAGCATGTACGTAAGCTTACTGTGTTCATTAGTATAATACTGTATCAGTCATTGTGGCGGGCACTACATGCCAGTACATAGGTGTCAGGTCTATCTGCACTGGGGGTTTGGCTTTTATGTACAGTTGTGTATACATACTCAGAATGTCATCAATATAGCCAGTATCACATTAGCTACTGTACATGTGGATATATGCACATATTACATTGTAACACTACAACATTTGGTAATGCTGACAATACCGCTCCCTCACCTTTTCATAGGTGTGGCTGGTGTCCATGGTCCTGTACCTGGTAAGTGTGATACTTTTGTTTTACAGATCATATATACCCTATGAAAGGGCTGCCATTTTGCCTTATGCATAACCATTGTGCTTAGCCAGAGTAGAATAGTTGTATGATCCATTTTGGGGCAGTTAACTATGGTGCGTAGCATAGGGAACGACAGGTGTGTATCTGTACAAACATTAACATGTTTGCACTTATAGTTATGAGCTGCTACACAGCCTTCTATACATGAGGCAATTACTCCAAGATGCCTGTTCAGACACAATAGGGAGATGGTTCATACCTGAGACAGTGATACAAAACTGGCATATCATTCTCAAGACAGGTATACTGGGTTTTATTTGTAGTTCTATAACATACAATGTCATGTTGCATACCTCACAGGTGTATTGTACTAGCAACATTAACCGGATGTAGGTGATGTGCATGTTATAAAGGGTTTGACTTGTCTGTGTATGTTGTGTTGAGTTTGTGTGTTGTGCATGGGATCAGAAATGAGAAAATGTGGGACATGTAATGCAGTTATGGATCATCTGTATGAGTCTGTGTGGATTACCATACACAATAGTGCAGGTGGTAATGTACTGCTTTTGTCTTGCTTCTCACAGGTGAACAGAGGGGGTTGGAGTCTACCCCCCTCACGACCTGATGTCAGTGCCTCATCAGACTCTAATGATGATAGTGGCTATAGTGAGGCAGAGGTGGGGTTGTTGGGGGCTGAATCTGTCCCAGAGGCTGACATCTCTCTTCTGCCCCCAATGTCCTCACACACAGTCAGTGTGCCCACACATACCCAGTCACCAGAGGCCACAGATATTGGATAGTCAGAGGGTGGTGAAATACTACAGAACTGTGTGAAAACTATGGCATCGGTGAGTGTAGACACTGCTCATAGCCAGAGAGCAGGTGAGGTCCCATACAGGCAGATTGACAGGGGTGCTCGAAGGAGAACTGATTCCCATCCACCTCCTGTTCCTGGTGTTACGTCACTTGCCGCATGTTTTGGGCTGTCATGGAGGCACAAGCATGTTTTGAACACAATATCAGATGGATGCTAAGGGTTGCGGATGCAGTACAATCTGACATCCCTGACTGCCTCTACCACATTGGTGATGCCCTGGATCATTTCACTGATGTAGTGAACAGATGGTGGGCAGAGACTGTGTCTGTCTTTGACTGCATGTTGTCTGTGCTGGAATATCTGGTTGGAGTTGGGCGTCAGACGCATGGACGTAGGCCAGCAACACCATCTGCTTAGAGTCCATGTGGCTTTGCACACTAACACTCCCATAGTGGCAGTACCTCCAGCACTACAGAGAGAAGTGTGCTGACCACACCACAACATGGCAGGTCATGGGCATGTGGTCCTGGGTGGTCCCATGGGAGACACAGGCAGAGTAGACAGCAGCGTCAGGTACTAGCACCGCATCTGACCTTGGGCATGGTGGTGCCCATGCTACTCCTGGTGAAGCCAGTTCCAGTGTTTATGGCCAGAGATGGTGAACTGTCCACTCTACTATGTATGGTCCACAGCTGTCCACCATACACAAGTATAGGGCTAGCTCTGGGCTTGACTCTGTACATACACATATGCCAACACCACTATCACATACATATGTTCCTTTGCCTTTTTTGTTTTACTATCACATGCAGGTCACCAACAGACACACACGGCACCTCTCCATGACCCATCTAACCAGCACCCCTTCTTGTCTCTCACATATGCTGTCAACTGTTTGGCATAGACTAGGCCTCTGGCACTCCCACACTACACCCTGTGCATGTGATGATAACTGTGCCACATCCCTGTCATCCATGCTATCGATGCATGGACCTACAAATATGTGTCTGATGCACAAGGTGACTATTTTACTTTACATGTATTTGTGCAGTGCAGTAGTGTTATGCCATGGCAGTTGTTGTGGGCCATGACTGATACTGTATGCTGGTATGTGTCATGACTACACATCAAATGTTTTGTATCTTTGTTGCCTGATGGTACACTGGCAGTATTGTTACAGAATGACAGGTGTGCCTCAAACCTTTGTATGTTTTTGTCCCAGGAGTCTGAGCAGTTCAACTATGGATACATGGTGGCAATATAGTGGTACAGGATGGCAAAGCAGCACAGCAGAAATATGACATCAGCAAGGTATGCCAGTATACATGCATGACTCCCTAGGTGCATATGTATAGAACAGTGTATCAGAGACAATGGGGACAGTCAGCGTCATCATGCTTTCATAGCCTGTGACATGGTATGTTACCCTTGATATATGTCACCTGGGTATTCTGCACGTACAAATCTAGATGGTGGTGGATATCAATTATGCTTATGTAGATGATGGCAAATTAGGGCCAGCAGCTAGTCACAGGGCCATAAAATGCATAAATAATGCACATTGATAGGCCAGATTGGCATGTCTCTAGTGATGCAAGGGGATATATTTACACACATACACATACCAGTTGGATGCTGTGAGATTAAAATTCCTCCCAATCTAGTAATACAAACTATAGCTTGCAGTACTTATTGCATGTGCCATGGAATTTATCTCATTAATACCATCTCAAAGGCAAAAATACAGCCTCCATGGGGCCCAACAACATCCCTGGCTGTGCCCTACATGAACTCAGCACCACTAGGCACCCTATTCAAACAAATCCTGTGTGCCGGCTTCATCCCAGCAGAATGGAAGACAGCAACTACTATCCCTCTCACAAAGGTGGAGTGTCCACAAACCCAGGCAATTATAGGCCCATCACCCTAACTAGGCTGATCTGCAAGGCCATGGAATGCATTATCATGGACCATGTAAACAAGGACATTGGCAACCTCCATATGCTTTATCCCACACAGTTTGGTTTTGCCAAAGGGAGATCATCTGTATTAAACTTGGTCACCATCTTCAAAATGGTCAACAAAGCCATGCATGAGGGGAAGACAGTGCACACCACATACATTGACCTAGCTAAAGCCTTCAACACTATTCCTACTCAGGTATAATAGATAAACTCTCCCAGCTAGGCATCAACCCATATGTTACCAGATGGGTAGCCAACTGGCTCACTGATAGAACCCACTCAGTCAAAATAGGGAATCCACCTCTAGTAGTAGACCTGTAACTAGCAGTGCACCCCAAGGTTCAGTCTTGTGATCTCTACTGTTTGGGATATACTTTTTGAGGTACAAGCCAAAACCAGTGGTCTGTGGCTGACCAAGTTTGCACATGACTGCAAGCTGGGCACTCATAAATCCCCTAGTGATGTGAACATCCTCCAAGATGGCCTTACCCAAACTAATGACTGGTGCCAGAAGCATGACTTTAAACTGAATGCCAAGAAATGCATCATTATCCCCTTTGGGAAAAATGTCATCCACTCTAATTATCACATTAATAACAATGTACTAAGTATGCAATCAGTTGTGAGGTGACTTGGGCACCATGTTGCCTCCATTGTACAGAAAGCTTTCTACATGGCCCACCTCATAAGTAAGGGTATTTCATCCAGGAACAAGGAAGTCATAACATCCCTGTATTCCTCCCTTATCAGACCTATTATTGAGTATAATGCCCCCTAAGACATGTACCTTGCCAAGCACATGCAGCAGTTGGACAGATCACAGAGATTCCTGACCAGGAAAATCCAGGGTCTCAAACACCTATCCTATATAGATAGGCTAAAAGCCCTGCCCTTCTACTCAGTCTCATATAGACTGCTCAGAGGTGACAAGGCCATCTCAGACTCAGCCTTGATGGAGTTGCTGCATATCCATAAGTCAAACTCCACTCACACAACCCACACGCAAGGCCTCAACCTGGTTTGTGACATTAATAGAACTTGTTGGTAGGATAGATATGTGTCCCAACAACTCCCCTATCTGTGGAATAGACTACCTCTCCATGTCAAGCAGAGTACCTCACTAGCCCTCTTTAAGAGGAACCGGAATGACTAGATAGGAAACAGAAAATATACCCCTGGGATCCCACCTGTGTCTCTGCTGGACAGGGAAAACAGGTGTTGACTTTGTGGGAACATGGGTGAAATTCTTGGCTAGGCTTATAAGGGCCTCCGAGCCAATAGCCTAGTATCGTCCTATGAACCTATGTACCTAATCACAGTGTCAGCCAGCACTCTTAAGCTAGATGACATCAGCAGGCTTTATAGAGGATGGAATATAGAGGCCAGCAGCCAGTCACAGGGCCATAAAATACATGCCATTGCACAGAGATAGCCCATATGGGCATGTCCATAGTGCTGTGGGGATATATTGATACACACACACACACACACACACACACACACACACACACACACACACACACACACACACACACACACACACACACACACACACACACACACACACACACACACACACACACACACACACACACACACACACACAGTGTTGGATGATGTGAGATTAGAACCCCTACCTGTCTAGGACTGCACACTGCAGCTCATGATACTTATTGCACACACCACAGGTTATGTCTGTTATATATGTTGATGCAGGCAGAGTACTTGTGGAGTACGCAAAGTGGCCTTGTGTTAGACAGTATATGTGGCCTGCAGAATGATACTGCTTGGTACTGTTATTGTAGCTAGTGTCCTAGAGGTGGGATACCTGGTAATATCCCTGTTATGTGTGTACATTTGCCAGTCTGGCCTTATGTGGCTGTTTGCAATTTGATAGGCGGACATCTGGCCAGGGACAATATGGACTGTGCAAGGCATGAGTTGCAGCCATTGTACATTATACCACCTGCGTATTTGTGTCTGTCTACATGGTGACAGTCTGCAGGCACAGGGGTCTGTGGGTGAGGGGTTTATGTACTGTTGTGGCCTTGGTCTGGTTCCATTGGAGAACTGTTGTGATGTGTAAGTGCAGATAACCCTAGCATTCCAGGGTATGTGGGGAAATATTTACATCCCCACCCATATCATGTGTATAACAAGAATGACTCCTTAAATGTTATTGTTGTGTGTGTACGTTATGTAAATGTGTTATGTAGGTATACGTGAACAGTATCATTGTACTTTCTATACCTATATATACATCTTTTTATTTATATATATATATATATATATATATATATATATATATATATATATATGTGTGTGTGTGTGTGTGTGTGCCACATACTGATAGATACACTCATCAGGCATGAGGGGGATAGGAAAAGACAGATATGTATGTACAGACATATTTCCACATATCAGGTATTTGGGTGGTAGAGGTGACAGACTTGGCCTCAAGTTAGCTAAGTGTAGGAGCATGCCCAGTGTAACTGTCAGTACTTATAAGGTGGCTCCAGGCCTGAAGTACCTGTACTCCAATCCTGGATTATGTGTGCTGCAGGCCATTGGCTGCTGCACCTATTACCACAGTACTGCACTTCCCTGATATTTTCCAAGGCATTCCCCGCCTGATTGCTGATCTTAATATGTGACTCATACCTCACAACTGTACAGAGCTTCACAGACTGATGAGCATTTTGCCTCATATGTTTGGTCCATTTTACATAACATTGTAGTTTTCTGGAAAATTAGTGGCAAATCAGTGAAGGCTAAATCAATAAATAATGACAGTCATTTCATTTTCAGACTCCATACACATCAGATTCATGCTAATGAAAGAACTGTTATTGTAATGACAGTCTACGTTTGTAAGAGCAAATATTTAAAACCTGTCCCTATTTATGGGCCTTGTTCGCACTTTTATTCATGGCTTCGGCCAGATTTCCTGCTCTAAGAGGTTGAGAGATATGCTGATACTGGGGAGAACATAATGTAACACCACACACAGAGTGGCAGTCTGCATACCTCTTCTTGTACATGTTTTTGCAGAATGTCCAGCATTTCACCCCATATGTCTGCTCTGTTCCTCATACATTTATGGTTTTCTGGTACTATACCGTAAACAGTGGTCACTGAACTGTTGTAACTACTGACACATTTCAGTGATGTCCTTTACATCCTGCAGCTAATCTGACCTGTTGCAGCCTGTGTTATACTAGCTACCTGCTAGATTACTCAGAACATGTATAATGTCTGTCTGTAGGTATGGCCCTTTGTCCCCCCATTCCCACTCTCTCCAGCTCTGTCCAGCTTTCTTGATGTAACAGATCGAGGGGTTATGACTATTAGTCTGTGGGAATACCACTGTATGAGTGCCTCACATGCAAAAGATGTCGGATGCTGCCAGATTCGAACCATCAACACCATTGTCCATGCTGCTGTCCCTGGCCCAGTAAGTCACACCAGCTGCCAGAAAGAGAGGTTTCATTCTTTACACTATCAACAACATAGAGGAATTGTCTGGTCTTCTGCTATATTATTGCAGACTTACTGTTACAGCAGTTGTATGGTAACACTGATGTGTTTCAGGTGGGGGACATCCAGCCCATGCTCTGTTGGCACAGACAGTTGTACGACTGTCCTATGACTCCACTGTTTGGCATCTCCCTTGAATAATGTTGTGGAGTTTCCAGCCATGTGGCCTAGTGGATATCATGGGGCACATACTGGTGAACAGAGTACCTGTTGTCCCAAGTGACTGTTAGAGCTGTACATGTAGCCCAGTAGCTCACTATAGATCTCTGCAAGTAGCCCAGTAGCACAGTATATATAGCCCACTATATTCCCTTGCATACATACAGCAGGTCCATACATATGCTACCATATTGTAGTACCCCTTACAAGTGGTGCATTGGAGAGTGACTTACCTTGCAAATGCGGCAGGTAACAGACCTGTAGCTCTGGGCTATCTGTCTGATGCATGCAGTTCACAGCCAATACATGGTGAGGTATAAGTTGTGTGGTCTGACTGGCATAATATTTACTAAAATGTATATGTCAGAGTAAGGTGTCAGCTTCTAGGGCCCTAGGTTGTCAGTGCATGTGCTATGCATTGTCTCTTGGCAAAGGCCATGGCACATTGGGCACACCTATGCCTGCCTACAGGGACAGCCTCAGGGGGTTCCTCTTCTGAGTCCCCCTGTGGGTGCGGCTGTGGTGACCTAGACACTGTTGTGGGGCTGTGTATCCATTCTCTTTGCTGATCCTGCTGCAGCTGTTTCTGCAGGATCATATTGTGTAGCATGGCACATACTGTGAACATCTGTGCACATGTGGCTGGAGAGTACTGTAGGCATCCACAAGATATATCGAGGTACAGGAACTGTGACTTCAACAGCCCAAACATTGCTCTATGATGTTCCTAGTTTGTGTGGGTGCCTCATTATGGAATTCTTTGGTGGGTGTTTGTGCATTTCTGATGGGTGCTATCATCCACAATTCCAGTGCGTAGCCAGCATCCCCCAGTAAATGGCTGTGTGGAATGTCCACCCTAGCAAACATCTGGTACAGCTGTGATGCATGCTACATGTGGGAGTCATGATAACTGCCAGGGCTGCCAGCGTACACATTCACTATAGTGCCCTGGGCATTGTACATGACCTAGCAGTTGATGGACTGGTGCTTGCATTTGATGTAGCTTCTACCCTCCACACTGGGTGGTTCCTTGATGTGTACATGAGTGCAATCTATGGCACCCAGTACTTCAGGGTAGTGTGCTACACAGTGAAAGAGTGGCATACTGCTGGCCTTCTCCTCAGGGGTGTGGAAGAAATAAATGTGCTCACTGGCATGTGGTAGCATGGCATCCAGGAACTGGTGGAGTACCCTGGAAGCAGATACCTGTGAGACCCCCATCATGTCCCGATTTTTGTTTTTGGAAAGTACTTGTAGCTAGTATCCTAAGGACTATACATACTTTTTTCCACTGGGATGGGTTCCCTTCTGTTTGCTCTGGGTCTGAGTTGAGGTTGGCAGAGCTCAGTGAGTTCGAGTAGTATGCTCCTGTTCACCCTGTAGTGTTCTACAATCTCCAGCTCATGTAGCTCCTGGTAGGTTACCCTTGGCCTGAACACACTTCTCCTTCTCATTCTAGGCCTATGGTCACCATCAGCAGAAGCTGCATTGACCTCAGCATCTAGCACATATCTATGTGGCAGACATGCAGCAGCCCCTAGCATTCTCTCAGTTAAAATTCCCAGGTCTGTACTCCAATGGTGAAGAATATGGAGAAAAATCAGATTGTAGGGTGTATGTATACCTTATAGTGCTCTGCTGTAGGTGTAGCCTGTGTAATTGGCTAGCTATGATGCATTCCACCTGCCAAGTACATCATTAAGGGGCTTTATTGGCCCTAGTTTAGGTGAAACAGGGCTCATCAGTAATTAATATGCCACTGACTTTCTCAGCCAATTTGTTTTTTGACAGACTTTCTTGCTGAGCACTGTGGCACTCTGCACAAACCCGTGCCGCAAAGATAAACTGAGCTTAGCAGTTCATAGACACACCTCCATCGAAGGTCATGCTCAGCATTGTGGCATGCCATGCAAACATGATGAAACACATGCCTCAGAGGTAAACACATCTTAGCAGTCAGTGTACACCCCTCCCCCCGCTCAGCTCATAGACGTGACACACAAACAGGCTCTACTGAGATCCAATGAGCTTACAAGCATTTGGACACACCCCCTTTTGATGTCAGCTACCTCTTCTGTGGACACCAACATGGTTCTGTGCCTAGACAGATGGGATCTGCAGACACAGATACCCATTTGTGCTATTTAGTAACCCCAGTTCATTTGCATGCAGATCCGTGCACAGAACCTGGAAACTACATGGTTCCAGGCCCTGCTTCATTAGCAACCACAGCTGTGTAACATTGTACATATTCCACACAGGATCCTATAATGGATTACTGTCACAAATGCACAGATTCTATTTTTTACACTCGTTTTATACTTTTTTCCCCGTAAAGGCATGTTTGCACATTGTGGCATGCTGCACAAACATACTCAGGGTATTAAAAAAAATAAAAATCTTTTCCCATTAGTTTCCATATGGTTTTGGACACACGGTGGATAGTTCCATATATATCTGTGTCCACTATGCTATTTCTGACACTCTAAGTACATTTTTATAGCCCCTGGTGTCATTTTAACATCCTGTACATGGAAGTTTTCCGTGTACGTTATGGACACCAACACAGGGTCTGTAGAACTGCCTATCTGTAAGCTGGATCAGTCCACCACCCTCATTTGCATGCATTTCATCTGCTTATGAGGTGATTTTCATTACATGGATACTTCCATGTTTGCACACTCATGCACGCCCCTCAGCTCCTTTACTGGATCACTCATCTTCTTACTTTCATGTAAGCAGTGTGCCACTATGCCTACACAGAAAATAAGTCCATGCAGGCTTTATTAAATTCTGTTTACTGCAACTTATAAAATTCAGTTTAGGACCTAGAACCTAAAGAATACTACCACTATAAAAATTGTTTGTGCTGAAGAGTTTGCCATTTATACTTCTTTCATAAGCCCTGTGGTTCCAGAGATATGAATGTCTGTTTGAAATGTGAGGACATAATTTGATTGTATCAAAAGGTTGAGGGTCTAACCATTGGAAGTTACAGTGCAAACTTCTTGAGCTCCACTGGATTAAATGAGTTAAGCATAGTGTGAGACAAGAGCAAGAAAAATTTGAAGAACATTTATATAAAGATATTGACAATAATAGGAAACCTTTTTCTAGATCCATAAGATGTGGAGGAAGTAAAGACATACAAATTGCTAAACTGTGTGCAGATTCTAAAATATATTCTCAGATAGAACAGCTTATAGATATATTTTAAAAATCTTATGCAAAACATCACCACAAAAGTGGCGCTAAGTTGTCCTGGGGACATCCAGGTAACCCCAGATACTGGAATTAAATTAGATTATATTGAAAAAGAACTGCGCAAACTGGATCCAAATAAAGCACAGGGAGGAGACAGAATTAGTAACAATGACCTGAGGACACTTCAGCAAAAACTTACAGTACCATTATATCTATTATTCACTAGGTCATATAAATATGGGGAGACTCCTCAAGATTGAAGACATGAGCTTATTAAACCTGTCTGTAAGGGAAAGGGGAGCAGGACAAACCCAGAGTCATATAGACCCTTAAATCTACTTACACTTTATGGAAAATAAAGGAGACGGTAATACTGGATAAGTTATTGTCAGAAATGGACAAGCTGGGACTTAAAACCATATATCAGCATGCACATGTTGAAAATAGCTCTAGCGCCACCTGTAACATGATGCTGTATAACAATATAATAGTAGCTATGAATGAAAAATTGTGCTGTGATGTAATTTCTATATATTTAACTTCAGCATTTGAGAGGGTCATACACAAAACACTGATCAATAAATTAGAACAACTAGGTATAGGTGCACTCTTGATAAGATGGATAGCTGCATGGCTTACAAATAGGACATGACAAGTATCATACAGCAACTGGACAGGTGAAATCCTTGGTTACAGTCAGGGTGCCCCACAGGGCTCTGTCCTAGGCCCTTACTTGTTTAGATTGTATCTTTAAGACCTAACTTTTTCATCTGAGGTGTTCTGCAGTCTATATGCCGACAACCTGAAATTGGGTAAATTGATTACGTGTGTTACAGACAGGGCATGTCTGCAAAATAACTTGACTAAATTGACCATTTGGGCACAGTAGAATAATATGCTGATAAATACATCAAAAACTAAGCATATGAGATTTGGGAGACATAAACTGAAAAGTGAATATTTAATATAGCACACAATGATTGAAACTGTAGACTCATTTAAGGACCTGGGTATATGGGTAGATCCAACAATGAGTTTTTCTAATCCTATCAACCAATTGGTTAATGATAGTTATAGAACTATAAGTTGTATAAAAAGATTTATAAAGTCTAGGAAATCAAAAATGATAAAGTAATTGTTTGTAAGTTACATTAGACCTGAAATTGAGTATGGAATAACAATATGGAAACCCTATAAAAAAACAAGCATGAGTAAACTGGAAAGAGTACAGTGGAAATATACCAAGGGCATTCATGGATGGGAACATTTAAGTTATTATGAAAGACTAAAATATCTGACCTTGTACAGTGTCTTTTACAGATATCTAAGAGGAGATCTTATTCAGGTATATAGGGTATTTAGAGACAACTACCTCTGGGAAAGTTTGGGGTTATCAAAAAGTACTAGAGAATTGTCTATGAAGAAGATTCTATAGGAATGAGAAGTGTACTAATTGGTTCTCTGAGAGAGTAGCTGATGCTTGGAACAGACTACCAAATTACATTAAAGCAAGCACTAGTTTAAATATTTGTAAGAACAGCCTGGACACTTATTATGGGAACAAGAGTTTTTACTATATTGGCAAGCTAAAAGGGCATTAATGCCCATGCTTGAAATATTTGTATGTATGTATGTTTAACACTTCCCCTAACAAATCCTTAATTACCTCTCTACTAACACATCCCCACTCACATCGATGCCCATGATACTCACGACCCAAATGGTTTGTGGTGCGTGGTTAGGCTTGTAAGTCTCCTAGTGTTCGTTAGCCTAGTAACAACCTATGAATCTATGAATGCTACCAGCTTATCCAGCAGGTATTTGCTCAGGCAGGATTTACAGACCAAACATTCCATACTTATACTTAGGTTCTTATTTTTATGTGGTTATTATATTTACCATATTTTGAGCATATCCATAACGAGACATGTCCATTTCTCTGTTTCTAGTCTGTTGTATTCATGACAGTTTTATCTGACTAAGATATGTGTATGATATTTAAAATTAAATAACTGTGGTACATATATGAAAGAGACTAACTTTTCAGTTTATTTCAAAGAGTTTTTGTTGAATTTCTCTAAGTGAATAATAGCTGTCCAGTTCTGTTCTCCTTATTACAGTGCAAGTGATTTAGAAGGGCTGTCATACATGTTTCTACAGACAACCTACTGTTCTCTGTACAGTATGCAAACCGACTGAGAGCATTACTTGTCTTACTGTGTGGCACTGTAGATGTGACATGTATGTTACTGGCTATAGTGATACCTTAAGTCACAGCCTGTTTAAATCTATTTTTCCCCAAGAGCATCTTGTTGCCTTCCTTTCTGAAAATCAGATGTTAGTACAGAAGTTCTATGTTATGCATATAATTTCTAAAGCTTACATTTATATGTTTCTTACATCAGATAGTTTTTGATTTGCCCATGGAGCACAGTATCTTGAAAAGACTTACACAGACTTGCAGAGTGGAAGAAATGGAGCCTGAAGGAATTGACTCATGACTAGGAGGTCAAAGGTACTCAGCGGCCTTAATCATTTCTGTTAAACAGCCACATAACTGCGACATGTATCATGAAGAAAAAGTCAAACAACTACACTTTGCAGAACTGATCCTCAATATTTGACACATCTAGGAGAGTAGTTAAATGAACAATCACTTATCTAGCTATTAGAGAAAGGGAAAAGCAGTTAAAGAGAAATTTGTCCTAATTAAATCTGACCACATCTGTACAGAGTCAAGAGTTCAATTGCAAAGGGCTACCAGATCTCTCATTTCATGCTTTGAAGGACAAAATTAGTATATTCTAACATCAACATTACTTGCAGAAATCAAAATGAAAACACTTAAAGGGGAAGCTAACCAATAATAAAAAAGAAAGCAAGAAAAAAGTAATTCTGTGAGTTTTTTGTTCTTAAGTTATTCACAAGTAAATGCCACTATCAGATGCCAGGCATCTTGTTATCTCACAAGTCTTGATAGCATCTAAATGTAAATTTTTGAGTAGCATAATATGTTATGTGCCTCAGGTGAAAATGAGTATTACTGCATTTGACATCTCCTTTGCTGCAAACATTACAGTGAATTTTTCAAAATGGCCACTGGAACAGTAAAAGTTACATTAGAGTAGTGAATATGTTACAATAGCAGAAAACAGTTTGAAGGGATATAAGCCTGAAGAGCTAGTTTTAGCTTTAGTATAAAGCTAGGGACCATTTATATCGCTGCAATGTTGGTAATCATTTATATATTTTCACTGAAATTTCTATAAATGAAAAGTAATATTTTATAAAGATTTTAAAATGTCGCATTGTTTTCACATTTATTTAGATGTGGAAACAATTCTTAATACTGACACATTTCAAAAAAAATTAAATAACCCAGCTTTTTATCTTATTTCTATTTGTTGAGTTAATTAAATCATAAAGGTAATATGTTGCTGGACTGATATTTCCATTTATTTCCCTAAAAGAATATGAAATTAAAGCATTTCCACTTAGACCATTAATCTGTACAATATTTGATATTTTACAACAACCCTGATAGTTACACATTGGACTGAATTCATAATTTTAAGACACCATGGTTCTGGGTGATTTTAATTACCCATCCATTGACTGGGTAAATTACTCATGCTCAAACTCACTTGCCCAAAAGCTCCTCGAGTTCATTAACTCCAATGCCCTGGACCAGCTGTTGCACACCTCAACTATGGCTGCCAACATCTTGGATCTGGTGCTTAAAAATATGGGAAACCACTGTAGCAACCCTACTGTGAGGTCTTACATTGTCAGATCTGACCACAAATCAGTCTCATTCTAAGTAACTATCACATTGGACCGCCCCTAGCAGCAACTAAACTAAAATTCTTTTCCAAAGCAGATTATGTCCTTCTAAGGTATGGTATAAATAGCTTTACTGCACCTCCCCCCTCAGATGTAACTGGCAAGTATGTTGAGTCCTACACTAATGCTTTATACAAACACCTGTATAACTGCATTGACACACCCATACCTGATAGTACCAAAACAAGTTCTTCAAGGAGCAGCAAACCTGCCTGGAAGACAACAGCCATTAACAGGATTTACATTAAGAAGAAGAAATTGTTGCCCAAAATTAAGAGGGAGCATGCCTTAAATTGGAAACACTCCCTTCTCAGCTTAAACAAGCAAATATGACTTCTTGTGAAGTTCTCCAAAGCAAACTATGAATCCAAATTAGTCTTCTCAGCTAAGGACAACCAAAAGAGTTCTTTAGTTATATCCATAATGCAAAAGGTAAGACCCAGATTTGCACTAAATTGGTAGATCATGATACCACATACACTGAGACTGTGGACATGGCAAATCTGTTAGCTGACAGGTTCTGTAAAAACTTCACTCCCCTGTCCCCACCACAGATACCCCATGACATTCCTTCCACCTGTTTCCCACCTTGTACCTCTAGAAAGCAGGTTGTAAATGACCTCTCTAAGGACAAAAACACAGCATCTATGGGACCTGATAACATCGAAGGCTACATCCTACATGGGCTCCAAAAAGAATTAGCAACACCATTGGGTATTCTTTTCAATCATAGTCTTCTAAGCACTGGCTTTGTCCTAGCTGAATGGAAAATGGCCACCATTATCCCCTTGCACAAGGGTGGTGCTTCCACTGACCCTTGGAACTATAGACCTATTAGCCTGACTAGCCTTTATCTGCAAGACTATGGAACAAGTCATCATGGACCTTATCAAAAAAGATATAGGTAATCTGCAAACACTTGACCCTACTTAGTTTGGATTTTCCAAAGGGAGATCATGCCTGTCAAACTGATGGACTTCTTCAACACTGTCACCAGAGCCCAGGATGTGGGGAAAACTGTACATAGAGCCTACATGGACTTGGCCAAGGCTTTTGACACTATTCCCCACTCAGGCATAATTGACAAACTCACCCAGCTAGGTATCAGCCCATATACTGTGAGGTGAGTTGCTAACTGGATCACCAATAGAAACTATACAGTCAATACAGGGGAATCCACCTCCAACAGCAGACCTGTAACCAGTGGTGTTCCACAGGGATCAGTCCTGGGACCACTACTGTTTGGAATCTATTTCTCTGAAGTACAAGCAAAAACTAAAATTCTGTGGCTGACAAAGTTTGCTGACAACTGCAAACTGGGAGCGGTCATAGAATCCCCAAACGATGTCAAAATGCTACAAACAAATGACTGGTGCCAAAGTCATGGCCTTGAACTCCATCCACAAAATGTATTATCATCCTTTTTGGTAAGAGTGATGTTCCTTCTAACTACCACATCAATAACAACACCCTAAGTATGCACTCAGTGGTGAGACACCTGGGCACACAGGTTGACAGCAACCTTACCTTTGATCACCATGTCTCCATAGTTGCAAGAAGGATATTCTATATTGCTCATCTCATAAGTAAAGGCATTGCCTCCAAAAAAGAAGTTATAACCTCCCTGTACTCTACCCTCTTCAGGTCAATAATTGAATATGACACCTCTTTGGTATGTACCTTTCCAGGTACCTGCAGCAATTGAAAGACCACAAACATTCCTCACAAGGAGAATTCAAGGCATTCAGTATCTGTCCTATGTGGATTGGTTGAAATCACTGCCATTTTACTCCATTTCATACAGACTATTCAGAGGTGATCTCTGCTTTGCATATAAGGCAATCTGACTCTGCTTTATTGGAAATGTTGCATATCTGTAAGTCTAATGGCTAATGGGTTACTCACTCTAAAGACCTTAACCTGATAAGTGACATTAATGGAACCTGCTAGAGGGACAGGTTTGTCTCCCCGAGGTTACCACACCTGTGGGAACAGACTCCCAATTCATGTCAAGCAGTGCACCTCTTCAAACACAATCTGGATGATTGGATGGACAACCATAAATTCACCCCTGGATTTCCCAACTGTGTCTCTCTTGGGACAGGGGTGATATGTGTTGATCATGGAAAGAAGGGCAGAACTTGTCTAGGCTTGTAAGTGCCCTAGGGCAATTAGCCTAGTAACTTCCTATGATCCTATGATAAGAATCATCATAGCTCTCCATATTAGAGTTCAAATATAACTTAATTTCATAAAAACAATTATGAATATTTGTATTTGTATTTTTAATAAGATTATGCTATTTACTAAGCAAGCATGATAAAATAAAAAAAAATAAATAAACTGTAAAATTTTTGCAAAATGCTTATGCAGGACATTTGAGATATATATTTTCACATCTCATGATATCTGGATTGTACCGTTTAAGTATTTCTGTAACATTGTGAAACTGCTTGGAAACTCTGTGTGGCAGAATAATATTAGGTACACTAAAACAGTAACAAAGTTGATGGTATAGAAAATGTTATTTTCCACATATCCTTTCCACATTAATCAAGATTGCAAATGAACACATTAAACAAATAATCTGCACTACAGCAGGGGAAAGGATAGACGGGAAGTGGTGGCCAACTAGTTAATTTCCCCGACGATGAATGAACATTCGCTGAATAAACATTCACTGGATAGGGTTTGATGTTGTCAATAGAAGTTGAATTCAATGGCTGCACGTAGACCCAAGCTCTGAATAAGGTCCTGTCTGGATTCAACATAATTAATAATTTATTGCCATCCATCCTTTGCAGTCTTCAGTTCCCTGCAGCAGGTGCCAATGCAAGTCTTTGGGACAGATTCTGTAACATTCACGGAATCCAGCACATTCCACCAATATCAGTGCAAAAGTTGTGGATAAACCTGTAATATGCAAATATGCCTCAGTTTACTCAGAATATGTCGGTGCAAAATAAAACTGATCAGCAGCATAGGCTCACTGTCTAGCAGTCACAGCCACTCCATAGTTCATGAAAACAGTCTTATAGAGCTCAATGTGTATTAACAAAGGTATGGAAATTATGCAATCCCAATGCAAGTTGCATGACATTTGAAAGTCATACATATATTCAGCAATCCTTCCAGTAAGCTCAGAGACAGCTATGGATGTCTCTGTAAGTTGTGTATTAATAAAATACAATTACCGGAAGTTATGGATTCTGATGGAATCCATAAAATTTCTAATAAAAAAATAAAGTCAAAGGGCAATCACGGCCAGTTTACCTGAGTTAACAGTAGCCAACAATGGGTGCGAGACATGTGTAGGGAATACAGGTAATGCACGCACCCAAGGAAATAGTAAGATAGAAAAACAGGTTTGCAGTATGGGTAAAGATGAAAGACACACAAGACGTGATTTTGGAACTGGAAATTCTGAGACAGTAAGAGGGGCATGGCCCCATTTTTTTTTTTTTTTGAGAATAGAAGGAAAGGAAAAGACAGGAGAAGAGGTGGAAAAGGGCAAAACCGTAGGTATAGACATGCACCATATATCACAAGATATGAAAGACAAAGGTTAGAAACAAACAGTAAGGAAAAGTAAGGTACACAGACAGGGCAATCTACAACAAGCCACAGTAAAATGCAGAAATATATATGTGCCTGTGCACTACTACGTTATAACATATTGCATACTGAGTGGTAGTCATACCTTGATGTTTATCACTGATGGCAATTGTGTGGTGTTGGGTAATAAATAGGGATTATAGTGCACACATCATATTGAATCCAGTACCTGAGTAGTCTATCAGCAGTACAAATATAAGGCAAGCAACAGCACAGATGAGTAAATGCAGCCCATGGCATGCTAGAGAATATCAGCAAAGAACAGAATAGAACCTCTGTCCATGCATGTGAAAGGCAAACAACCAAGCACAGTGCCAGACAGCAGCATTGTAGCAAAGCAACAAACTGGCTGCTGCTTACACAAGTAGGTGTACACAACCCAAACAGATGTGTAACGGAATGCATATGTCACAGACATATGCCATGTCAGGTGCAACACGCAGGCATAGACATATACGTATGACCTTTATTGGTCTAACAGGAAACTATCAGAAAGCAATATTAATACACATACATGTATGAATGACATGGAATAACATATGCCCTTAGATCTATGTATGATGAATGCTGTAGTGTAGAACTACTGTCAGAGTATGCACATGAAGTACAAGAAATTACACTGGTTAATATGTAACACAAAAGTATAACAAGCACAAGGATGTAATGAAAACAATAGCCAGCAACTTGTGTCCATATGTCCTGCATCTGTGTAATGGTCATAGGGCTGACACAAGTTGACATTCTAACAAAACAACTGCATGAAAATGGATGATAATTCAAAGGAAGGTGAACATATACCATAACATCTGCAAAATATATGCCATACCTACAAAGGGGGAAGGGAGGTGGACAACACAGGCTCACATCAAGGAGGACATGCCAGCAAAACTAAGTAGGAAAATAATAAAGCAGAACAACACTATGTAAGTGGACACATTGCAAATGAATTTGTACATCACATACGGGAGTGTTGAAGTCAATGCAACCTACATTAAAATGAATGGACAATGTATTTTACATGGGTAGAATGCATTGCTGATGGCAAGACACATGGCCAAGTATAAATCACTCACACAATCATCTAACAGCAAGGCCATAGGTAAACAAGCTAAGAATCAGTATCATATACAGATATGTACTGTCATGCCATTGTATAGTAACATGTGGAATAAACACCTGCAGTAATATATATCACTGACCATGGGTATGACTGGGCAAAGGACTGTCCTATGAACAACTTTACGACACATTTGCATGAATTCAATGACTGTTCACAGTCCCAAGGTACAATGTTTTTTTTCTGTTGATCAGAATATGTGCAGAGGCATGAATGTGGATCACACATAACATATTTATGGTCCTAAGGGCCTGCACTGATGGGGATGAACATTGCAAATGATCTCCTGGGCTATTTCCCTGAATGAGTCCTGCACACCAGCACCATATCCTGGAAATCTATCATGTTCCTCACCTGTGTCTAAAAGACATCAGTCATCACCTCCCGGATCTGGTCCTGAAAATTATTTTGTGGCAGTGCTGGACAGTATCTCCTCCAGTGTGCAGTAGGGATGATGGCACATGCACATGGCATGTGTTCGTCTCTGGTAGCCTGATGGGTGAGCATCCACAGTTCCCTTGCTCTGTCAAGGTGAATCACATGACAAGAAAGAAAGTACATAATATAAATACCTGCAACTGTATCAGTACAACAGATACCCACTGTGACACAATGCACAAACAGAAAACATTCAGTGTCACACATTACAATAAGGTATGCCTGTAGTCAAGTGTACCACTAAATGCAGTGCAAGTCATGCATAAAAACCCTGATAATAAAAAACACATTTCTATCAGGCTACTGATGTCTATCTGGCCACACATTTCTATAAAAAAACATGACTGGAATTAAACATAAACTGATGTGCACATCAAACAAGTAACAGACGTTAACTACTATGCCTTCAACATGTGTTCTCTGCATATAAGAAGAAAATTATATCACCATACGTTGAAGGTATCATTAAAACCACATTCACAGATTATATGATCTAAAACAGGTGCTGCTAGCAGGTGGATGTTCATTCACATGACATAATTCCCTATGTTCTATTATTATTTATTTAGTTATTTATTTATTTACATCCTATTATCTATAGTTATGGATGACTTAAAATAGAGGCCCATGTCAGGGCCACTATATCCATCACAGAATCTGAGCAGATTGCATGCATAATACAGCTTGTCTGTAGAAATCTTGTCATTACCTGAACATTTGTTTATCAGCCATCATTATGCATGGCAATCATGTGCATAGCCAGCACACATACATATCACGACACATGAAGACAAGCATGTCATGACACTGTAGCATGCAACACTGATATGTGTCTATGTTGCAAAACAAGTGCTAGACTGTTAGATCCCTGTGAAACTGAGAACAAGTATTGTGACCTGCAGAAAATAATAATTGATGTATGCCTCACTACATTAGCCGCAGATTGTCTGAGAGAACAATGCAATTTCCATGTCTCCTGTCTTATATATATATATATATATATATATATATATATATATATATATATATATATATATATATATATATATATATATATATATATATATATATATATATATATGTATATATGCCTTGCACATTTATGTCAAACACACACAACTGTAACCCAGGTGTCTGTGAAAGTAGTAAGTCGTGTGTACAAGCATCAATTAGCAAATTTCTATAATGAAGATATAGTGAGATGACAACCCAGTGGGAAATATAAAAGCTACATGCAACTGAGATGAGCAAAGCAACATAGTCAATGGCTGACCAGAACAACATAAAAGCAATGTTATGAATCAATTAATACCATAATGAATATTAGCACATAAAAGCTATAAAACAAGAAATAAAAGAGTTAAAATTATCCAATACATAAGAATTACAACCATGGGCACCTGAACCATAGAGTGCAGGGGAGGGGAGCCCCCCCACTTTTGCAGATCATCCATACCACTGTCCCTTTCATTTTCCATGCCTCCCAACTGCCACAATAACATCAGCACACGTATTTCTGCCTGTTTTTTGTGAGTGGAGTTGGGGAGCAGAGTAACGGACAGAAGCTGAATGCTAGAGTGGAGCGGAAATGGAGAATGCTACCGGAGGAGTCTGTCTGTCTATCTATCAGAGTGAGTACAGCTGTAGTGTGTGTGTGAAAATGCCCCCAGCAGGATGCATCTGGTGGCTAGAGGTACTCAGGCTCAAACCCTGTACCTTGGATACAGGTAAAAAGAGCCTAAAGTCCCTAGCCACCATCACTTATGAATTTATGTCTCACATTTTTGTTCTGATCTTTTTGGTTTGCAGGAGTGGTAAAACAAAACCTTTTATTCTAGCAATTTTTTAAGGTTATAAAATCAGTCTTTGAAATGTGTCCCTATTTTGGGGCTGTATTCCCCCATTATTGGCTTTGTTCTGTTATTTTATGCTAAGGGGTTGAGAGCTATGGTGAGAAGTGAGAACTGAATTCACTAAATTATATGATAGCCATTTAAGTCTGTCTTCCTGTCTTTCAAGAAACTGCTGGTTTAGCTAAGTGGTATGTTGCTTTGACTAGTGCACAGTATTCTAGGTTCAAGACATGGCAGTGAAATGCATGGTGGTAGCCGCATTTTATGCAAGCAACTTTCCAAAATTATACACGCAATGTTTAAAATGTGTCCCGGGTTTTTGACCTTTTGCCCCCCCCCCCTCCAATTGAAAATAAGTTCAAGAAGCTGTGCAACATGCCTATGGCTTACAGTCTACTGTGATTCTGTATTTATATATTGCGTGTAGAAGTAGACTGTTATCATGGAAATGTTCTGAATAGGGCAGTTTTGTCATTATTGGTGCATGCATTTTGCTACATTGCCTACTGGAAAAATGATCAAACAATAAATTTAAAATGCAGTTGTGTGTGGAAGTAGACCTTTATGATGGAAATGTTCTGAATAGGGCATTTTTGTCATTATTGGTTAATGCATTTTTGTTTCATTGCCTACTGGAAAAATGTTTAAACAATAAATTTAAAATGTGCTCTAACTTAAGTCTAACAAATGTGCTGTATTATACAAGGAATATAATTTAATACAACCAGGAAGGTGAATCAAGGAATGCATACATGTATGCATGGCCCTAAAAATGTGTTTGAAAACAGCCCAGAGGAAAGTGTGAAAAACCAAAATCATGGGCAAATTTTAAGCTTTACTCTTGTTCCCAAAGCAATGGCTGAAGGTAAAACAGTTCACACCACATTACCTTGACCTGGCCAAGCCTTTTGACACAATCCCCTACTCGGGTGTAGTACAAAAGATGAATAATGTAGGCGCAAACACTTACATCACCAGCTGCATTGCCAACTTGGCTCACAGGATGCAGGAGATCAAAACAGGGGAAGAGACCAGTCACCAATGGAGTCCCCCAGGGTTCGGTGCTGAGACTTTTTCTGTTTGGCATATACATCTCCAAAGTAAAAAGAAACACCAAAGAGCTTTGGCCAGCTAAGTTTGAGATGACTGCAAGCTAAGAGAAGTTATTGAATCCCCAAATGACTTAACCATCATGCAGGAAGCTTTGTCCCAAATAATAACTGGTGTCAAAATCATGACAATGCCCTCTAAGAACTGATCCAATTGTTTGGCATTTGGGAACTTGTGTGTACAGTGACCTAACTTTTTACCAACATGTGCCCAGAGTCATAAGAAAGTCTTTCTATATTGCAAAGCTTATAAACAAATTGATTGTGACTGGATCTAGAGATGTTATTGTCCCCCTTTACAAAGCTCTCATTATGTCAATCATTTTGTATACTCCAGCCCCATGCAATAATTGGAATAGCTTCAGAGATACCTTACTAAAAGGATACAAGTCCTAAATAATAGGTCTTGCATGGACCACCTCAAAGATTTATTACTATACTCAGTATCCTACAGAGTGCTTAGAGGTGACATGTCTGGCATACAAAGCATCCTCCAACATAATGCAGATGGACCTACTGAATATCAGCAAGCCAAATGGCATCAGAAATACTCAGTCCAGGTATCTAAACTGAATGTTGTGGAAAGATGGATATATATCACAGAGGCTACCACTCTTCTGGAACAGACTATCCATAAATATAAAGCAAAGTTCATCCATCCATATTCAAATGCAACTTGGATCTAAGGATGGGTAATAGAAAATGTAGTCCAGGATTTCCCCTCATGCCACTAATGTATAGAGGCAGTTACTAAATGCTGCATCCGTTACATGCCCCCCTCAAATTTTCTATGGTATGATCACAGTTGTTCTCACTAGGGCTAATATACAATTATCAGCCATGAGGATAGCTAAGACCAATCAGAAAATGTTAATTCAAGCAACAAAAGGGAATTGGCTAAGCTTAAAATGTCCTCCACATGAACCTATGTTGTGGTAGCAAATAGTTATAAAAAAATTACCCTTTTTAGTTCACTACGTGCCCCTGTCACCCTCCACCCCCCCAGTCTTTAACAGCTTCTGGCGCCTATGATTACAGCTAGTCCCTTATCCCCAGTCATTATGAAGCATTAAATAAAACAGAACATTGATGATATCTCACTCCATTTACACATGCTGAGATATCTGTGAGACCAGGGCCTATACCTATGAAAATAAGTCAAAGATAAAGTAAACTAAAGTCACTAGGCAACTGTTTTCACTTTAAAGCACACACCTAACATGGATGCAGTCACCATTCTGAACCATCACCAAGCAGTGAAGGATAAACTATATGTCTCTGCTCAGGAATGGAAACCAGCCAAAAAGCATATCCAAGTGAGAGGGCAAAGGAACCCTAAGTGCCCAGCATATCGTGTCAGTAAAGTTACCACAAACTGGCATCAGTTGTTCACATGCTAAAACCATATGTAGATAATTTAGATCAAATCTCCCACATTTCCAACCCTTGTCCTTCCCTTTCCTCATCTAAGAATTAATAAGAGTATAATGTCCCAGGTGAACACACTTAGAATCTGTGAATTTAGTCAATGAGGGGAGACACCTGTGTCTGAGCAGTAACATTGCCAGAGCTCATTCACAATAGTCAATATAACAGTGCAATGATTCCTGCAAGTTGGCCTGCACTAATAATGCTGTTCCCTATGAGAAGACATCAAAATATTGGTAAAACACCCTTAATCTTACCTTACACATTTGACTCTACTATGTGTCCCTCGTGGCTCTACCTACCCCCCTCCAACTGTAAGGCTGCTGCTGATTTACAAATATGTAGCTGAGAAACACAGGCTCATAACTGTAAAACCTGCTACCATGCAATCTTTGATTGGATCTTACTATCTATTAAATCCAAAAAGCAGGCAAACAAGGAAAAAGATCACACAAATAAACCAAAGAATGAACCTGGATGCCACTGTTCAGCGAAACAATAAAGCCACAGAGATAAATATAGGCAGACTTCTGTTTAATAGTAAAAGCCACAAAACAACAAAACACATAAATGTATTCAACCCTTTGTTTTCATTTCTAGCACTTCCTCAGATGTGGGCTGTCACAAACCAATCCACTTCATTACTTAGAGTCCTGATACTTTTTTCAGGAGTCTAAGTAATGAAGTGGATTGGTTTGTGACAGCACACATCTGAGGAAGTGCTAGAAATGAAAATGAAGTTTTGAATACGTTTATGTGTTTTGTTGTTTTGTGGCTTTTACTATTAAACAGAAGTCTGCCTACATTTCTCTCCATGGCTTTATTGTTTCGCTGAACAGTGGCATCCAGGTTCATTCTTTGATTTATTTGTCTTATCTATTCCAACGTCCTATGCAAGAGATAAAGAAAAAACAGTACCACCCATAACATCTAGGAGGACATTTCACCCTCTTGTTATTCATTTCTACCAAAGGACTACATTGCAATCAACCATGCCCAGATTTGCCCATATTGTAGAAGAGGGCAAAATATGTCCTCCTGCCACATGGTTTTATCCCAAAATCTAAAGTCAGTTTCAAACCATTTTTCAAGTCCCTCAGGAAGTTAGAACTTATAAGATACTTTGATAGTATTAGACTCGGTGGTGATTTACAGTCTTGTCCAAGATGCTGAAGATTTTAAGAATAAAATGGAAATAAAAGGGTTTGATACTTCTGGGTAGTGTACTGCGCACAAAGCAGCTAAGATAATATCAAAGAGAGAGAGTATCTTAAGGTTTAACAGTCAAAGAGGAAGAAATAACTTCCCGGTTTTTCCCTCTAGTGCTCCCTCGCATTAGCAGATAAGATGAGACCAGCAGTGACTCGAGATCCACCAAGTTTAAAACAGCAGCATGGATTGGCTCAATAGGCATTTGGTATTCTGACTATATGGAACGCAGTAGGAGGGTAAATGTATTTCAATAGCTTAAAATACTGCATCAGTGAGTCCTGACATTATTCCTAGATGCATTTTTCAAAGCATGAAGCATGATTTAGCCACACCCCTAACAACAGCATGATTTAGCCACACCCCTAACAACACTGTTCAGTCTCAGCTTCCATACAAATTTTGTACCAGGTGAATGAAGAACAGCTACAGTCATTCCCACCCATAAGGAAGGACTTTCCACAGACCCAGGCACCTACAGACCCATAAGTCAAACAGGTCTCTTTTGCAAAGCCGTGGAAAGACTTATCATGGAATTAATCAATCAGGATATAGGGAACCTCCAAATGCTGGACTCATCTCAGTTTGGGATTCATTGAGACAGGTAATGCTTACTCAAATTGGGGATTTTTTTTTAAAGTCAATCAAAGCAATGAATAAAAGCAAAATGGTACACACAGCATTCCTTAACCTGTTCAAAGCTTTTGACACAATCCCCCACTCAGACACAGTAGAAAAGCTAAATAAACTGGGAATAAACCCCCATGTCACCCACAAGAATGCCAAATTGTTCACAGATAGGAGGCAAATAAGCAAAACAGGGGAAGTTATCTCCCCAAAAGACCTGTCACCAACTGAGTTCCCCCAGGGTTCTGTACTGGGACTTTTTCTGTTTGGCATGTACTTTTCTGAAGTAAAAGCCAATACCAAAGGGATCTAGCTGACTGAGTTTGCAGATGAATGCAAGCTAGGAGCAGTCATTGAATCCACAGATGACTTAGCCGTACTGCAGGAAGGTTTGTCCCAAATAAATAACTGGTGCCAAAATCATGGACTGAAACTAAATGCCAAAAAATGTATGTTTGTATCCTTTGAAAAGTCATCTGTATGAGGGAATTACCAGATTGGTAATATGCCCCTAAGAGTTGACTCGATTCCTTGACATTGGGAACTTATTCGGACAATGACCTAAGTTCTGACCAATATGTGTCTATTATTGTAAGAAAGTTCTTCTATATTGCACAGTTAATAAACAAAGGGATTGTGTCTAGATCTAGGGATGTCAGTTTCCCCTTTACTCAGCCTTCATTTGGCTAGTCATTGAATATTATGCCCTCTTTGGCATGTATCTGTCCAGGCACATACAACAACTGGAATGGCCACAGAGATACCTTAATAAAAGGATACAAAGCCTAAACAATATGTCTTAAATGGAGTGACTCAAAGCCCTGTCACTATACCTGGTATCCTACAGACTGCTAAGAGGTGACCTGTGCCTGGCATGTAAGGCATCCCCTGATACATTACTGATGGATTTACTGCACATCAGAAATTCAAATGGCATCAGAAATATTTAGTCTAGGGATCTAAACCTCTTCTGTAATATCAACAAAACAGCTTGAAGTGATAGGTATATCTAACAGAGGATGCTGCTGCTGTACAACAGACTCCCCATCCACATATAACAAATTCCATCCCTGCCCATATTCAAGCACAACTTAGTCCTATTAATGGGAAACAGAAAATTTATGCCAGAACTGTCCACTGTACTACTAAAGGATAGAGGCAGCTCCTAAATGCATTATCCCATGCATGTAGAATCCCCTCAAATGATCTATGGTATAATTCCAGCTATTTTCTTTAAGGATAATATATAATTATAGACCATTGGATGGGTAAGGCCGATCTATAACCAAATGGTTTGGTTATTTCAAGCACAAAAAGAAAAACTGGCTACTCTGCTCTATTTTTTAAGTTAGGGTAGGGTCTAGGAAGAACAATTATCCAACCTGTGAACTAACTCTCCTTCAGAGACCCTATAGGCTGAGGATGGCCTGGTTAATGGTAACTAAAAACATTATTTGATACCATCCTAAAAGCCTTGAAAGGTATTTTACTCAAACTACTGAGGTAATCCCCTCTTTAGATATTACTTTCATAACCCTCAACCTTCCATCTCCAAAATGTGGAACACTACCTCTTATAATGGTGAACAAATGGGTAAACTTTGGAATACTTGATAACCCTTTCAACTAGGAAGCTCACAGCATGGTCATTAACTGTTTATTCATACTCAAGTAGAATTATTTTGATGAATTAATACAATGCAGTAATATTCAATATTATTTATCATAAATACTGGTCAAAAATTCTTAATAATGAATATGTGCCAAACCCTTTCAGAGTAAAACAGTGTGGAACATAGAAGTTTTTAAAACTAAAAATAAGGAACATCCCTTGGGATGAAGTACAATTGAGATGTATGATCACATCTGATGATCATGTAAGTACATCCTTGCAAATATATGTTGTTACTAAAAATTCTACTGAAAATATCATAGTACAACCAAAATATTAAGTTATGTTTCACTTTTATTACACTTTGGGCTACACATGCATAGGTCTAGTTCTTCAAGAAGACATACCAGAACCCAGAATGATTCATATACCCATAGTAATGTGGACATTTTCCCAAAATGTAGACATGCACTACAGAGTTTCATGTTGCAGAACAGGTACACAAATTACTATATCCAGGAGGATAGTCTATTATACGGGATTTACAAATGTACATTCAGATTGTTGAAGTATGAAGCCTGTCCTGCATTGCTACTTTGATCAGGCTACTACCAACTAAGACAAAATTTAAATGCAGACCATTCACTATATAAGATGGGTAAAGTGATCAGCTTGGTATAGCTGTACTGAAATAGCAGGGATCCATGAAGGAACAAACCATACGGATGCATGGACACACTGGTCTCAGACGGAGTGACAAAACTGCAAGCACTAAGCATTCAAAGGTATCAGTTCATTTTTAACAAAAGAAGCAGGCACTTACAAACATAAGTCCAACCAGAGAATAAATATATTAGATTAAGCACTTTCATCCTTATCACTGTGTGGCAGTTAAGACTAAATGCTACAGGCGAACCAGGATTAAATAACATTTCTGTGGCTAGCATCTTAAAATTAAAGGCTGCCAAGTTATGATTACTATTTCTGTTTGTAATTATTAATTATTTAACTACTTGCATTTTTGTTTCAGCAACATTTGCCTGGGCTAGCTAATTATATTACAGACAAAAAGCACACTTTACTACAAAGTTTTAGCAAATAAATACAAATTGTTTTTTAATAGGAAAACAAAATGTCATTTGAGCTATATATAAACACATTTATTGAAATTTAGTTTATTTCAATTGTAACTTCGTAACATGAGTTAACCTATTACAGAAGTCTGATTAGAGAAGTCTGTCTTGAGAAGTCTGTCTTTTTAAAATGTA